>NC_064307.1:64947511-65108016 GCF_023373825.1 Bactrocera dorsalis | reverse complement strand
GTGTAATTTGGCTGAAAAAGTGTTTGGTGTTTGCAAAGTTTTTTCTCGTCGGTTTCGCACCTTTCTGCCGCCAAGTGTGCTTAGTTTAACTGCCAACACTTTTGTTAGGCGAGTTCATGAAGTATGATTGAAGGCATGCTTGAAGCAAGCTTTTGCAGTTATTTGCAAATGTGGCCAAGGGTCAGTGGTGGCGAGTGCTGGTCAGACATATATTTTGGCTTAACTAAGCTCTTAGTAACCTCTTTACCATAACACGGCGCACTTGAGCTCACTTTGCGTTCTACGCTTAATTAGTGGGGCTTTTGGGGGTCATTCTGTATTATAAACTTCGAGTTACACATTTTTTCGTTTAGAACATTCACTGAGTTAGATGTCTACTTAATAAAACTCGATAAAACAGTCATTATATGGTTGGGTCGAGGTATTTTTCGGCTATAAGCTTAAGCGATGTCTGCGCCAATAAAGAAGAAATAAGAATTGGTGAGAAGTTTCACCTCTGCATTCGGTTTCCGGCTCATTTTTACTACTGAAAATAACCAAAATAAATTATTTTTGAAGTCCCAAGCTGATACTGCTTTTTTTCAGTTACCTGAAGCAACATTTTATGAATCCTTTTTCAATCAATTTCTGAACTCCTCCTGCATAATGCAAAAATCTCTTGAAATTCAGATTTTTCCTAAGTATTCCAAACTTCGTTTGTTCAAGTTTAAATCCCTAAGCAAACAGAGCTGTTCAGTGCATTTCATTGAGGGTATATTTTTACCAGGCGGGTCACAAAGTTAGCGCACAACCATGGGGTGGGTATGAGCTCCATGCGCTCATAGAAGATTTCTCTGGTCACATGGTGACGTGAGCGCAAATCAGCGATATGTCGAAGAGCTTCGCTTTGATGCGTATTGTGGCTAGACGTTCATCCACCAGGGTGAACGTCAAGGCTCTGCGATGGAGTCTCTCCCCCAACACAAATCCCATACCGAATTTGCGCTTTTTTACATGGCCACTTTAGTAATTGCAACAAGGACCTACTCATTTCAGCCCTTGTCCCATCCATCGCACTTCTTAGACGGCGGTGATATCAGCCTTTATTTTCACGAGAACATCATCCAGCTGACCATCGGGGGTCTCTCATCCGAAGCTGTTTGAACCTTCATTGGGGAGGTTCTTACGTGGCGAGTTCCAAACCCACTTCAGGTCTGAGAGTATTCGATGCACTACCCGGCGAGGGAGGTAAAAGAAGAGGAACTCCGTTGTAAAAACCAGGTAGAAAGAGACCTGGAAAGATAACGGATATTCCGACAAATAAGCAGCTTCTTAGGAAGAAAAGAGTGTGCACAGATTTAGATCGATATCTTAAAAACTGTGGGACTTATTCGCATTTGTACAGACCTATCAAACCCAGCATTTAGAGTTTTAGTCAGTGGGTTCCTGTGTTATTGTTCTGCTAAACTGAGATATTCGGAAAAATCTTTGAGTCTCAATGGTTCATCATTGGACCTTTTTCTTTGTTCAGATTGTCTAGGGGCACTGAAGACAGGTTATAGTTCAACAAGTTTAAGTTTTCTTTTTTACAAATTCCATTTTTTTCCCCTCGACCCAAATTTCGACGAATACAAGACGCAGCTCGTGGTTTACAATTGGGTGGAAATCTATAATACAAGTGAATGGTCCGACGATTCCGTTTTTTGCAACAAAATTATGTTAAAAGTGAGATATTACCAAAAATCTCAGAGTCTCAACGGTACATCATCAGGGCAGAATAGTTTAACGTATAAAAATATAAGAAACAGACTCTAGAATCCAGTAATCAATCCAAAAACCACAGATGTTTTCATAAAAGTCAAAAGACTGCAAAGCAGTAATTTGTTGAACTTGTGAAACGGTTGCCTTGAGTTCGATACTTAAGGTATTGCTAGATTATCTCTCTTGCAACTGATAAAAAATACTCTCCAATGTGATAACTGTGCCTAAAAATGCAGATTTTTCTTAAAAACTGAAAGAATGCTGGTCAATAGTTTGTTGAACTTGTGGAACGATTGTTTGAGTTTGATACCTTACGAATTGTTTGGATATTTTTTTTGCAACGGATAAAGGAAGACCATGAGATGCGATTATACTGCCTGAAATACAGATTTTCTCATAAAACTCGAATAATGCAGGCCAGTAATTCGTTGAACTTGTGGAACAGTTAGTTAAAGTTAGATACCTTAGAAATTGTTCGGAAATCTCTCTTGCAACAGATAAAAAAAATATCGTGAGTTGCGTTTATAGTACCTGAAACACAGATTTTCTTTTAAAAATCAAAAGAATGCGGGCCAACAATTCTTTGAACTTGTGGAACGGTTACTTTAAGTTTGAATCCTTAGGTATTGCTTTGATATCTCTTTTGAAACGAATTAAAGAAGACTATGGTATGCGATAAACGTGCCTAAAAATAAAGACTCTCTCTTAAAAATCAAAAGAATGCAGACCAGTAATTCGTTGAACTTGTGGAACGGTTACTTTGAGTTTGATATCTTAGGAATTGTTTGGATATTCTTTTGCAACTCATAAAAGAAGACCGTGAGATGCGGTAATTGTGCCTAAAGAGCAGATTTTCTTGTAAAACTCGAAATAATGCAGACCTGAGCTTGTGGAACAGTTAGTTTGAATGTGATGCCTTAGGGTTTTAAGGATGTGATATAGTTGTTTTTTTCAGAAGTTTTCTCAACTTCTTTGTGATATAATTGTTTTTTTTTTTTTTTTTTTTTAAGTTTTCTCAAACATTTTCTTAACTTCTTTGCTTGGGATAAGGTTTTTGAACCACGTACTCACACATATAAGAACACATGTTATTCACAAAGAGACGGCGATATCTTTAAGGTTAACTCAAATACATATTTTTCACACATATACAAGATTTATACACCTTAAGTCTTTCTTTTCAGTACAAGTATGAACTTGAAAAATTCGCAAAATATTAATTATGGCAACAGTTTGGCCCTAACCGGTCAACATAACTCATGGCGCATGACAGCCACAAACCCACAAACCATATGTAACTCCATATTACTCGCGTCTGTCTCACCGCACTGGGTTGGGTCGACGTTTCAATGTGTTGGCGGTTGGGGAACGCCTTTTTGACAGCAGCTATATTTAACTTCCATAACTTAGCATGCCACATGTGACCATTATTATACTCGTGCGCGCACAATTATGCATGTTGACACACAAGTGAGCATGTCACGTGCAGAGCGAATTCACGCTGAGCGCCTCGCTATAAGCGCACCTTAGCATAGCAACAACACAGCATAGCATAACATAACGTTTAACTATCATTACGAGCCGGCAAGCCGTTGCGTGGCGCTCATTATGGCTAGAGACCGACGTACATGGCTTGTTGAGTGGCGCCTGGTAATGACTTCGGGTACGGACAACTTGTGGCTATGCGCCGCAGGCATATATTCCATGTATCTATATTTTATTTATATTTATATTGCAATCCATTATGTGTGTGTTGGCTTGGCAACCTGCCCTGTCGGCTTGTCAATTGACATGTGCCATCAGCATTTCTCACTAAACTATACTATAAGTGTGGTGTGTATAAATATGAAATTCCCGAAAATGCGTAACTCAGCTCATTTTCAGCTCACGTGCTTGCCATAATATTTAATTTCATTTTTAATATCTTCTCACTTTTACGTATTTTCACTTTTCTCACAGTTTTACCAACAATTCTTTTTAGTGTTTCGCCTTTTTTCCTTTATCTCTTTTGGTATAACTTTCAACACTTTAGCGATAAAAGGCGTTTTAAGTGTCGACCATTAAATAACTAAAAGTGTGAAAAAGAAATGAGTCGGTAGCTGCAATAGATATAATGGCATGCCATTGTTGTCACCTTCTAGTATGGGCTAAATGCTCTTTGTTAGCGGAAAAAAGGTGTCGCCTAATTGCTTTCAGCGCGTGCGTGTCAAAATGTAATATCATAAACGTGCTTAGCCAGGTGTGTTCACTTATAGACTGGTGTGATAATATTTTGGGAGGAGTGTAGTGTTGGGTACTCTTCTAGCTGTATGCGTTTTCGGTCGCTTCACATTACTTTCGCATACATATTTTATATATAAAAGTAGTTTGAAATTGCTGAACAAAAAAATGGTTAATAAAATAATAATTTAAGAAATTTTGAACTAGTTACAAACTAGTTGTTTTGGGACCAGTCGTTCATAATGTATTTTATGCGAAACACTCAAACTTTTTTGAACTGGTTACGAACTAGTTGTTTTTGGATCAGTAGTTTATAATGTATTTGAGAAAATTATGAATCTTTTTTGAATTGGTTACGAAATAGTTGCATATGACTGTCAATTATAAATTATTTGCGGAATATTCTTTACTCTTCTGCAAGGGTACACCTGATATGAGATATTTATGAGAACCCCAAGTGTTTAAGCCTTAACCACGGAAAGGCGGTACAATCAAGAAAGAAGTGTTGAGTGTCATTTTCTTCCATACAGTTTCTGCAGCTGGCGTCTGTTAAGAATCCCTACACTACAGCATGGACGACGATAGGGCAATGTCCTGTAAGAACACCACAACTAGAGAGATGCGAGCAAAGAGATCACTGGATCTCCTACGATCCTACCCATCACAATTGATAGTCTCTTTTCTGAAAGAAACTGCACTCCCGTCCAGTAAATCTACTGCTACCTTAATGGGAGCAATCTCGGCTTGAAAAACTTTGCAATTGTCAGGAGGTATGAAACTGAAGAATACTTGGCAATATATCGCTCCATCAACATCCCTCCAAACTTTGACCCAATCCATAAAGCAACTCATTGCCCCTCTCTCCCAACTTCCTCACACGTATGTGAACAGAGTTTGGTTTAACGACTCCATGATCCAAAAGATCCGGTATAAACTGAAAGCGTGTAAGGTTTTCCGAATCAGACATGTGTTCGTTTAGAAACCTAGATTCTCTAAGTGTAATAGCAACATTACAATTTTAAGGTTTCATGATCGAGTTCGGAACTTTATATTTTTCCAAAGTATAGATAAATCGAAAAATCAGCTGACTATCGCCAGAAGCTCTCCTGTTGTCTTCATTGGCCTCAAAAATGAACTAATATACTTTTTAATTACGTAATATTTTCAGTCAAAAATCCATTTATATACGCCAACAATAATAATAATCATCATCCGTAGAAAATTTTCAAAACAATTTCAGGCAATTAAAAGCTGCAGTGAGCGCTCTCCCACACCCTAATTGAGTCATTTGTTGTTTTTGCATTTATTTTTTTTGTTGCAAAATTCATCACTACTTGTTTGCGCAGTACTTTTAAGTGGCTGCTGTTGCTGTTGTTGGGCGCTGCGTGCTGCTTGTCAACAAAATTAATTAATCTTGCGTTGTTTTGACAGGCGGGAGATACACTTTGACTGCAGTCGCTTTCATTTATTTTGACTTGCGGTCCAAAAATAATGTCATTCTCCAAAAGGGCTAATGAAAGTAAAGCCAAAGCGATGTGCCATTGCCGATAAGCTGACAGGAAAAGTTGAAGTTTTCGAAAGAAGACAGCAGCAAGTTGAGTGGAAGTAAAGGAGAGCAGCAGTAAAGGTTGAGGAAGAAGATATTTGGAAGTGAAAATTCTGAAGAAAATTCGATAATTCTTTATTTTGCATCTAGTTTGAGACGTAAGAGGTTGAAGTAGAAGACTTTTGGAGTGAAAATTCTGATGAAAACTCTATAGTTACTCATTTGGTTTCTGGCTTGATAGTATAAGTTCGTGAGGAAATTGATACTAATGTTTTTTTTCGACTAACTGCTTCTTGAGGTCATAATGGCCAGTGTAGAATGCGACAAGTAGCCGGAATTTGTTTCTTGGCACATGGATTAAAATTTTGAGCCAGCTGAAGTTGTAACCACTCAGTAGTAACGTGGCCTATGCTTTAGAGTTGTTGCCAATACTTCTTTTGCCTGCGGAGCAGCTACTGTATGGTCTGATGACCAACCGCAATATAGGGTTCCGGTCCTACCATTTTAGTGGCAAGCTCGTCAGGCACTTCATTCCTGGCTATACCCTTGTGACCCTTGCCACCCAGATAAGGTGAACTTGGTTACGACCAGAAAGGTTGTTTTGCTTTTCAATTGCGATTCAATCTCATAAGCAAAGATTGCTTTAATTGCCGCTTGACTGTCGCTGGGTAAGGCGATAGTACTTGCGTTGCCATAGTTGAGTTGGAAGTTTATCTCAACACACTGACTTATTGCAAAGATTTCTACTTTGAAGATGCTCGGAAAATATAGGTGTGGAGTAGGAACTGGGTCCACCGACTCCTGCATCAATTCCCTCCAAAAGCTTCGAGTCATTCATTGTTCTATCTCTTAGCAGTGAGCTGAGCGTGGAATCAATCCACTCAGCTTTAGTACCAAGAGTAACTTTAATCTTTCTCGTAAAGTTTACCATTTTAGTAATGCTGTTTTTTGGGTAAAGAGCCAGTGTCAGTTCATCTTCCTTCTGCCAAACCCTTCCGCTGAGCAATCTTCAGCGTTTTCGATCTTATTTCATGATCTCTGATCTTTACCGTACCCTTTAGTAAGAACGAGGTTAGATTATTTGCTCCAAAGAATTTCGAGGGTGAATGGTCTTTTCTTCCTGCTTTGGATATGAAGATCACTTTTTCAGTCCACCATGATTCCGGGATATACGTTTAGTGATAAGTAAAAGAGTATTCCCTCTTTAAAATGTGGTCAACATTTACTTTATGCCTTGTTAATATCGTAGTTCATGAAGTGAGGGACCTTTCCGGTATCAGCCTTCATAGTAATATCGTGGCATTCACCTTCGTTTAAGTATGGTCCAAAATGCTTGTGGTAAAAATGTTGTTCCCCTTTTAAAATGTGGTCAATATTTATTTTATGCCTTGTTAATATCGTAGTTCATGAAGTGAGGGACCTTTCCGGTAACAGCCTTCATAGTAGTATCGTGGAATTCACCTTCATTTAAGTATGGTCCAAAATGCTTGTGGTAAAAATGCCTCTCTACAAACTTTATTGTATGCCAGCGCTGCTGCTTCGGTTTCATCATTTCTTGCCACATTCTTGGTTTAGAGTCATCTTTATTGTCTTGTAAAGATACATTGAACATTGTAAGGCCTTTTGGTCCAACATCTAATCGTAGCTAGACCTGAATTATTCTACCATTCTTTTTCGCCATCTCTTCTTGCTGAAACACCTTTAGCTTCGCAACAAGAGCTTAACAACTTCTTCCGGTAAGGAATCTTTAGGTTTTTGTGTGGGGTTTTTAGGTGTGCCCAAGATTTCAATATTTGCTATCACCTTATAAGGTTTATTTACCTTACTATGCAGCTTAGGAAGTTTATATAAATATGTTTCAAAGCACTGTTTTGAAGTAAGCTGAGTAGTTGTTCTTGATGATAATTGACGATCGAATGACCAATCCTTGTGCGAATAGTCAACTAGAGTTCTTAAAATCAGTCAGGCGTTGACCATATGATCAGTCAAGAGATGATCATCAGTCTAGTGATGATCATCAGTCAAGTGATAATCATATTGAAGCAGATTTTTGAGGTACTTAATGTGATTGGAAAGGCATCATTATACCCTTATGCCACAGTCTATTTAGCGTTTTCCGTTGGTTTGACTGCAGTTCTTGAGATATCGAATTTTTCACACGTCACTTCCACCACAAAAAGTTGCTGATTTGGCGTGGGTTGTTGCTCCATGTGATAGTTTAATCTTCGAAGATATTGTTCAAATCGGATCACCACAGCGTATATGTAGCTGATTTAAATACTAAACGATCGAAATCAAGTTCTTGTTTTATAGCTTCGGTCAAACCGACATTATGGTTTTTTCTGGTTTTTGCCTTACCCAAATCTCTTGCAATTGGATATTCCAAGCGAAGCCAGGTCCTGGCGCCACGTAGCGAAAAGAAGAAACGACTGGCGCGCGGTCGCGTAAGCGGTGTCTACGCCAATTAAGAAGAAGAAGAAATCTCTTGTAATATTGCCCGGAGTATATGGTACTGTTAATAGAGGATATGTTTAGTTTTATCAGATAAAAGTAGTAGTAAACTATATTTTTTCACATCAAGAAATATTTTTACTTAATTTACCGAGTAGTGTGTTCTTTTGCACCATTTAGCTCTCAATATGTAAAAATTCACTGAAAGCCATAAGATAAGACACTAGACATAACTGCTGCAGTCTTCTTCAATGTATATTCTTATGCACTCACATATATATTATACGATTAAAATTTATATAATATTATTCCTTTTACTCAACGTGCATTCGTCAGTACTCATCTCCACTGACGGCACGCAATGTCGCTGTCAATCATACCGAAATATCGTGATTTGTGCTGCCGATCGCTATGATAAGCATTGACAACAACAGTGCTCCTCCCAGCTGGCAAGTTGTGTGCTCGACTGTGTACTATAGGTAGGTATGGTACTATAGGAAGGTATGGTACTATAAGAAGGTATGGTACTAAAGGTATGCGTAGGTGCACTACGTGGATGACACATGTGCCACCATGCCACCAACAGCTGTGCTATGCGCGACAGTCCATCAGATATTTAAGGCACTTGTTTTCAATTACGGCGACGCTTTTAAACGATTTTCGCTACTCAACTTGTGGCGGTGATACGACTGGTACCCCGCGGAGCCACCTGGTAAGCGACGCCTACGCATTTGTTGCCAATTGCAGTGAAGGACTCAATTTCGTTAACTCTGTCGAAAATAAATAAATGAAATATAGAAATTTCGTGTCACAATGTATATACATATATATATGTGCGTATGTATATTTGCATATAAAAATATTTTTGCATTTTTTTTTTTGCATGCCCGCGTTGATTTATTTCGCATTTAAATGTGTCTTGCGTGTTGCAATTTCTACATTTTTGCCTTTTACATTTATTTTACTCGCATTTATTTGCATATTTTCATTGCTTTTTTCGGGTGAAAATTCGCGCTTGTCCTTTCTGACATTTCATCATAGTCGCGCGTACACCGCGTTGCATGTTGAAAAGTCAACAAACATTTGTGATTTATAGCAAAGTGAAATGACAAATGTCCTATAAAAAGCCAAAAGGGAGCTGTGTGAGTAATAATTGGTTTTCAAAACGTGCAAAAATGTAGCGAAATATTATATCAAGTGATATGAGGCCAAATATGAAATTCGTTGCAAAAAAGCGGTAAACAATTTCAGAAAAAATATTTGCAAACTTTGCGGTTGACGTGTGTTTCATTTTAAATCCAATATATTTTTTGTCGTCATTTTTTTATTTATAATGAATCAGACAGTGAAATAAAGTGGCCATTGATTATATGAACAGCGCAGTCATTTTATAGTTTCTTCACGAAATATGGCAACCCTGCGCACCTTGTCAAAAATGATCGGCTGAGGTCATAGTCCTAGATCAGATTAGGTCGTAGAACTGAGCCTCGCACCAAAAGTAATGAAGACTTTGACAGCTGTGAACGTTAGAGCTTCGGTTCCTTGTGAGTCCCAAAACTCCTGGTAATGATTCTCCAGTTCCTTATAGTACAACGACGAAGCGCTTTGAGCTTGCCACAAATTTGTACAGTACTTAGGTTAGGTTAGGTTAATCTGGTAGGTCAATGAGCTACGGTCCTTTGCGGTATCAGATGCAGTTCAGTTACTAGGACCGTGAGAAGTATTTATCTTTTAGGATGTCTGTGCTTAACGCGAATTTTAACAGACTCTGTGGCCTTAATATCGATACCTCATCCTATGTATCATACCGTGGAGAACGCAGATGCTTACAGCGTAGTCTTGCCAATGAGTGACAAGTACACAAGAGATGCTCCATTGTTTCCCTGGTGCCTTGCTCTAAACATTTCCAGCATCTTCTTGATCTTTCAGTCCCAATCTGCTGCCGTGTGTCGCAACTAGACAGTGACCGGTTATTATTTTAATCATGTTTCTACAGTATTTTCTATCGAGTGCCAATAGAAATCTACGGTTGAGCAGATGACTTTTGCAAATTTGATCCCAGGTACCTCATTCCATAGGGTTGTGGCCGTGCTTCTGTCCAGATCGTTGTATAGATCACGTTTTGGACGTTATACCATTCTTGGCAATCTCGACCACTGTTTCATTGCCTCTCGATACCTCTATGGCCTGATATCGAGCAGAAGTGAAGTTCATTGTTCTTTCTTTCATTCGAACAAAGAAAGCTTGCTGAGGTGGTATTTGCTCTGTTATGGCTCTGGCTTCGGTTAGCAGTTCTCTCTACTTATTGTCAACCGATCTTTAACACTTTTTGTCATTGACCATTCATTCGATTAGGACTTAGGTATCATCTTAAGAGCACAAAAGCAAACATAACACGGCACAAAACATTCCCGAAGTAATTTCGAGAAAACGTGTCTGTTCCTTTTACTCGACTCGATAGTTGTGGGATGGGTAAGTTAGTCTTTCGTCGAGGATTTGGAAGGAGAATTTCGAGTTGCAAGAAGATATCCTTTATATTGGTGTAGATATATGCATTTCGAAACAGTCTTTGTGATATCAAAAGCGTATATAGTATTCCAATCCCATAAAACCCTACTTGGCGTCGATCTATGTTCTTGGAAATAAACAGTCTTTGGGATAAGAATCTAAAAAATGTTCTGGACTTAGATCTTTGTTCTTCGGAGCAGTTTTTATAATATGAAAAGAATATATAAAAATCCAACCTGTAATAAACTCTTCTTGGACTGAAAGATCGCAGGTATTGATATCTCTAACGCGGTTGATGAGTCCACTTTTCGATATATCTTGACCAGTTCGTAAGTTTTTAGTTTGCTGAAGTTCTTTTAGTTAGCTAAACGCTAGAATCTCATGGTCATTTCTACTAACCTTTACTTTTACTCTATAATTTGAGACAACCTATCTAAAAGACTACTCCACCGGGTATAGTGCAGGCCTTGAACTTACCTAACAAATGTGAGAGCCGAATAGTTTCGTACTTATTTCGGCGAGCTAATGTTCACAAAATCAAATTTTAAGCTCTGTAAATGAGTGGAGTATGTAAAAACCGGACCCCATTTATATACAAGTAACTCTCATCTGTATGGGTCATACATCGCATAACAATCAAAAATTTTGAACGGTTACTAACCCTCAACGCCGAGTCGCAATCGCTGATTATATGGCTAACGAGACTGACTGACAGGCCAAGCGCTGCCTTATCATTCGATTACATCGCAGAATTTGTAAATTATGCAAATTGCTTTTCACATTTTGTTGTTCGGTTAGTCGGTCGCCTGGTTGACTGGTCACTTGGCCGACTTTTTGGTTGCTCTGGCAAGTTTGGTGCGATGGCCGGTGGCGGCTTGCGGTGCGCGGTTAACGGTCGATGATTGGTCATTATCGCCTGCTGTTTCGCTTATAATTAAGGCTTTGACGTTGGTGAAATTTAAATCGGCGCACAGCAGTGAGTCGCATCACAATAAAATTATCACTGAATCCAGTTTGTATGTGGGTGGCACCGGGAATTATTACATTCACACGCCGCATGTGGTGTCATTAATAAAACTGCCACCAAAGCAAACATTAATAAAGGAGGAAGTGTAAATAACATGTCACATGAATTGTATGGTCAAATGGCTTTTTGAGGTTATGGGAGGCGCACAAATTAAGGCAAATCGAAGGAGTCCAAAATAAAAGTTGAAAAAGTAAACACAAGATTAAGAGACATTAAATTTAGTACTGAATAAAATGACATAAAAGAAGAAATAAAGGCACTGTTCGTTTCGGGTGCTTACGTATTAGAGCTGGACTTTCTGCTGGAAGATAAGACTGAATGATTGATACAAAACGGAGTCAGTTCACGTTGAATTTGTATATAACATATGAGCTTCCCTTCTTGAAAAGCTCCAAGAAGATCCAACGGTTCTGAAAAGATTCAAGAGCTGCTATTTCGTTCAGAAAAAACAACGGTTTGTTGTGGATTGTGAGCCGGTGGAATCTTCGGTCCATATCACTTCAAAAATGATGCCGGTGAGAACGTAGCCGTCAATGGTGACCGTTATTGCCCCATGATAACCCACTACTTGATGCCTGAAATTGAAGCTCCTGATCTCGGTGGCATTTGATTTCGATTAGACGTCGTCACTTTCCAAACATATGATTGATCAATTGATTTATTAAAAAAGCACTTCGGTAAACGGATATTTTCACGTTTTGGGCCGGTGGATTGGCTACGAAGATCATGGGATATCACAGCGTTAGACTTTTTTCTGTGGGGATATGTAAAGTCTAAAGTCTATGCGTATAATCCCGCTTTGATTCAGGCCTTTGGAGCAAAACATCATGCGTGTCATTCGCGAGTTATCAGTCAAATAGACTCAACGGTTGAACTATCTGCATTAGGAGCTGAATAAATTTAACTATGTCCGTCGGTCTGTTCGCCTATGCGTCTCTCTGACTATAACCTGAGATATCTATCTGAACTCTTTCTCATATAGGACCTCTACAACACATAGCTGCCATACAAACTGGCCGATCAGAATCTTTTTTATTTGTGATTTTCTCACCCGGACGACCTTTGATCTTCTCAGCTGATGGAAATATTAAAAAAAGTGAAGGATATGGTGCTTGAAAATCGTCAGGCAAGTGTTAGAGAGATGACAAGAGAGCTCGACGTTTCCCGCGAATCCGTTCGAATGATTTTGGTGAATATTTTGGGTATAAAACGCATCTTTGCTCGTCTTGTCCCGATAAAGTTGAATTTTTTGTCAAAAAGAATACCTTAAAAAGGATTATTTGGACATGCTTGATCTTCGATAGTTATCGAAGAAAAATGGGTTTATGAGTTTGACATGCAAACTAGTCAATAATCATCGGAATGAAACCCATTTCGTGCGATCGAAGAGATTAGAAAAAAATACGGTGAAGGAGCTGAACTGTGTCGGCTCTTATGAAGCCCTTCGAGCTTTACGACTGTAATTGTGAAAATATAACTTATGTCAAAGCTTGGTAGAAGAAGTCGAGATAGTGCTATTGGTCTTCCGAGTTATAATTCTTATAGAAGGGATCAAATTGTATGCCTTACGGTTAAGCTTTGCTAAAATTATCGTGATATTCGGTTCTGTAACGAAAGCTTAACGAAGTTCCTACTTTTGGCAATGAAACAATTAACTATATTTCGGTCCATAAAACCTTTCCTTGACAGTTGTGGCGATCCATTTCATAGTCCGATCTGCCTGGTCGCTCTTTCTGTAAACTCCCAGTAAATTTTCTTTGATGTCGGGTTTTAGACAACAGTTGACATATGCGAATTATTGTCCTCCGGTTATCATTTGGCAAGCAAGGTAACCTGGTAGTGTAGGGATCCTCAATTACTAATAAAATAGATCTTGAGTTTAGTGCACCATTTATTGAGTTTAGCTTCCATTAAACCGATAGAAAAAGTAGTTCAATTTCGGTATCTATATATAAAGGGTGATTTTTTAAGAGCTTGATAACTTTTTTTAAAAAAAAAACGCATAAAATTTGCAAAATCTCATCGGTTCTTTATTTGAAACGTTAGATTGGTTCATGACATTTACTTTTTGAAGATAATTTCATTTAAATGTTGACCGCGGCTGCGTCTTATGTGGTCCATTCGGAAAGTCCAATTTTGGGCAACTTTTTCGAGCATTTCGGCCGGAATAGCCCGAATTTCTTCGGAAATGTTGTCTTCCAAAGCTGGAATAGTTGCTGGCTTATTTCTGTAGACTTTAGACTTGACGTAGCCCCACAAAAAATAGTCTAAAGGCGTTAAATCGCATGATCTTGGTGGCCAACTTACGGGTCCATTTCTTGAGATGAATTGTTGTCCGAAGTTTTCCCTCAAAATGGCCATAGAATCGCGAGCTGTGTGGCATGTAGCGCCATCTTGTTTAAAACCACATGTCAACCAAGTTCAGTTCTTCCATTTTTGGCAACAAAAAGTTTGTTAGCATCGAACGATAGCGATCGCCATTCACCGTAACGTTGCGTCCAACAGCATCTTTGAAAAAATACGGTCCAATGATTCCACCAGCGTACAAACCACACCAAACAGTGCATTTTTCGGGATGCATGGGCAGTTCTTGAACGGCTTCTGGTTGCTCTTCACCCCAAATGCGGCAATTTTGCTTATTTACGTAGCCATTCAACCAGAAATGAGCCTCATCGCTGAACAAAATTTGTCGATAAAAAATTTTCGAACCGAACACTGATTTTGGTAATAAAATTCAATGATTTGCAAGCGTTGCTCGTTAGTAAGTCTATTCATGATGAAATGTCAAAGCATACTGAGCATCTTTCTCTTTGACACCATGTCTGAAATCCCACGTGATCTGTCAAATACTAATGCATGAAAATCCTAACCTCAAAAAAATCACCCGTTATATGGACAACAGATTCTTAATTATCTATATCTATAAATATCTGAAAAAAGTTTCGCAAGATGATAGAAACCGTCCATTTATTGAGTGCTTAGGCTTAGTTCTTCATAAAAAATTGTTTATAATAAAAATAGTCAGAAAAGATAGGGTGGTTTTAAGAGAGAATCCATTGAGTTAATTTAAGCTCCTACACAGCTGGTTGGAAGGTGGCTGTCTGAGTAAATAATGCTGCAGAAGCCTACTAAATCTCAAACCAAGTCAAGAACAAAAGAGTTTCATTACTTTGGAGCTAGAGCATATTTTTTTGTTTGTAAAAGGATTTACGAATAAAGCTCTATATTAAATAGCATATTTATTTACTCGACTCTGAGCCTTTTTTGCACATATTTCCTTTATCCATTTAAAACCTGTTAAATTTACCACAGATTGTGTCAATTACTTACCTTCACACGAATGGCATATGAAATTTGCGTTAAATTTTTCAAATCCGATTAAAATCTAAACCAATTACTTTTGTCTCTCTGCTATGGGGAAGGCGATTGGTTGGGTCAGCAAACAAATAATGAAACAAAATCACGAACAAATGCATATCGAATTAATGGTAGAATGAATGACAGTAAAAACGTGCAATGATTGCCAAAATCAATGTTGAGCAGCCAAATAAAATTCATATATTCAAATGTAAATTTATAGCCTCGATTGTTGGTTAAATACCAACAAAAATCAAATGCATCGAAAATAACGAAAAAAAGTGAAAAAAGACAAAACCTCTTTGGTAAGAGAAACGGGATCAATAGTTAGTTGCGATGAGATCACAGATCTCAAAGTCGACTTCGTTAGATCGTTCGATAGAGTGAATTGCATGATTTGTAGAGCTCTAGAGTTAATATTACATAAATATCTCGGGGCTAAAAAGCCTTCCTGTAAGAACGTGCTCAACGAAGTGTTCTCTCAATAAATCCATTGATTTATGCGGATTTTCTTGGAACTTTTCAAGAACCCATAGAGCGAAGCGATTTTCATTGGGAAGGCTGAGCGGGTGTGCCAATTGTTTCACACCAGGTTTACTCTAGCGGATAATTCACATCACAGAGACTCCGTCTGCTGCTTTGAAGCAGATTATCGAAGCAGACCCGAATGTGTTCTTCCGCCAACACGCGCAACATATGGAATATTTTGCGATATGATGATGATTTGGGGGCTTACAAAATCCAAGTCGTGCCAGAGATCAAGCAGAATGGTCCTCAAGTGCGTCGCATGTTCGGTGATAGGTCCAATATGAGATGATCAGCAGTTCCGTTATACGCAAGGAATTGATGAAGCTCACTTTTGGTGATTTTACGCTGAGTGAAATTGTTGAACGTGTCGGAACAATTGTTTTTGATTGGTATAAATTATTCAAATAGGGTCAAGAACGCGTTGACGACTAACCACGTCCAGGACGGCCATCAACTACAAGTGATGATCAACAGGTCAATAAAATATAGAAATTGGTGCTTGAGAATCGACGTTTAACAGTTAGAGATTTCACTGGCATTGTTGTATTATCGGCAGGATCAGGGAAAACCATTTTGGAAGATCATTTGAGTCTAAAAAAATGACAACACGATTAAATCTCAAACCAGTAAATAAACAGCGTCGCCTTAACGCCTGTGAAGCAATGCTTTCCGACTACCAGGATCTCATGAAACTTATTATTACTGACGATGATTCTTCGATCTATGGTTCTTCTTCGTCTTTATTTTTGCTAAGTGACGCCAATTGGAGATTCCAAGCGAAGCCAGATCCTTCTCCACCTGGTCTCTCTAACGAAGTGGAAGTCTTCCTCTTCCTTTTCAGCGGGTACTGTGTCGAATACTCTGCCAGCGCAGCAGCTGTCTTTTAATTCGCTCAACTATGTCAATGTCGTCGCATACCACATACAGCTCAACGTTACATCGAATGCGGTATTCGCAGTGGCCAATGAGTAAAGAACCATAAATCTTCAGCAGAACCTTCTATCGAAAACTCGTAACGTTGATTCAGCAGATGTTGTCATCGTCCATGCCTCTGCATCATAAAGCAGGACGCGAATAATGAGTGACTTAAAGAGTTTTGGTTTTGTTCGTCGAGAGAGGACTATGCTTATATCCCGGAAACATACGATCAATCGACCGAATATCGTGACAAAGATGAGCCAAAACCGAGAAAACCACGACAAAGCAGGTCAAAAATCAAGGTTATGTTAACAGTTTTCTTGGATGATCGGGGTGTGGTTCACTCCGAATTCCTCCCGACCGGCCAAACTGTCCACGTGGAATACTATTTGAGTGTTATGCGTCGTTTCACGAAGCTATGCGTAAAAAGAGGACGGAATTATTGGCCGACAACTCATGGTTTCTGCACCACCATAATCATTCGCGTCTGAATTTGAGGATATTGATCTGGACGACCTTTAGTTCCAACAACAGATGACGGAACATGCTACACAGCCAACGAAATAACCAGTTTATCGAAGAAAACTTTTAGTGAGCGCTTTATTCCGCGCCGTAAGTCTGAGGCGTGGCTTGCAAGATCATCCGATTTAACAACAGTGGACTATTTTTAGTGGGTTTATGTGAAACCGCTTGTTTATGTAGATAAGCACGAGACAGTTGACGCATTGGAAGATAATCTGTGGCATGTTATTGCAGACTTGAGGCCATGTTGTTGCAAAAAGTGGTGGAAATTGGACTTCTCTACTGGAAGTGATTCGAGCCAGCATCAGTATATCGTTATCTTTATAAATAACATGACAGGTTGACACGACTCACGCATGATCTGCCGTGATCTGTCAAAAAAAGCTACTGGAAAAAGTACCTCTACTTGGATCACCCGTTAATAAACCTAAATTCTTACCCATAACATTATAATTAATTATTTATTATTTCTACTTGAAAACCACATGTCTAAAAAAGACCCCTTACGTATGAATGATTTATGATTCAAAGCTTTACTTCCAGCTCCAATAATTTTCTATGCGAGACTGCAACCATTTTGCGCTTAATTAACAATTAAATTCATTTTATGTGTTCAAATGTATTTTACGAATTCAAAGATTTTTCGTTTGTTTTGTATGTATAATATATACATTTTTCAATACCAAGGGTACTCATTTGGTATTCTTCGCTGATTTAGGGGCTTAAAAATATTTGAAATTGAAAAAAAAATCAACAAAAATCATTTTCGTGGCGCACAAAATCACGTCTGCTCAAAATTCCAGCAAAAAAATTCCGCGTACTCGTATTAAACACATGGGCCGGACCCCTCCTATCCTACCATGCTTCCCCCCTTCAAGTAAGCCAGCAAATTTATGGCGTGCATTTGTTGACGCGCACAAGCGAATTGCATGCTAACTAAGCGCTTTTGATGTGCATCACCGCCATTTGACAGCTGCTGTCAAAATTTATGCCGAACACGCTGTGTGTGCAGAGCGCTGCTCGGCTGCGAAGGCGCGTCGAGCGTGCATAAAATTTTCAGCAACCTGAACGCGGAGTGGGTAATTGAGAGGCGGGTAGCTTGGCGGTTTTCGGTTTTTACTTGGTTAGCTGGTTAGCGCGAGTGCTGGCAGTGAGCTTGAGTGTTGAGCCGGTGACTGCTGAGCCCTGCACCGCCTCGTTAGTGGATTAATTTGCCAAATTGAAAGTATTTTAGGGTATTTTGAGTGGTTAAAGCTGCCGCAGTAAAAGGAAGTGGCGCGCCAACTGGGTTTGCTAGGCGCTTAGGCGGCATAGTTTTCACATTTCATTTGCACTTTTACTAGCAAGTGGTTGTTGGTGCGTGAGTGGGTACTTGTTTTGGTAGTACAACACTATTTTGGCACACTTAAATTGAGGTTATGTTTTTTTTTTCGAAACCACAAGTGCGACCTTTCGGACAGCGCTATAAATGGCGCATATCATCATATGATGCTTCAACCTTGTTTTCAGTTTATTTTTAGGTTTACGCGCTTCCAAAGTAGTAGCTGTGCCACAGTTTATGCTGCACCACATCATTTCATGCACCGTATATTGTATATAGTTATATGTGTGTCCTTCTGTTTTATGCCACACTGCCGCATGTTATTATGCCACTGACAAACGCTGTTGCATGCGCTGTTAATTTTGGGTGTGACCCAATTGTTGTGCAAATGCGTGCAACACCACCAACTAATGAGATCGTTATTGACAGCTGGAAGCAACTGTTAAATTAAAGCGCGTGGAAAAAGGTGGTAAAGCCGCAGCGTAACGAAAGTTATGTACCGTATGTGCGACTGTTCGATATACCGTAACCCTTGAATTTTGTTTTATATTTCTTTGGAGTAGGACTATCTTTGATCTTTCTTCATTGATCGATGAAGGTTATGCTCTTGTTATACTCTAAACAAGGTATATTAAGTTTGCTACGAAGTTTGCAGATTCCAGAAAGAAGCGTCGGAGATCATTAATTTATATAAATGGCATGATGAGCTGAGCCGATTTCGTCATGTCCGTTCGTCTATATATAAGTCCCTCACCCTTTCAGATAACGACCTGTAGTTGTCTTAATTGCCGCCTCACTTTCGACATATACATATATTAACTTTCTTTATGTCGTTTCCTGCATTATTACCTATCTCAGCTGCTTTCCTGATCGCAGTCTTCAGCGTGGAGGATACTGTACTATTCCGTAGACTTGAAGCCTTAGATCTAATTCCGAGCAATAGACTTCGGCTTCTATTTAATTAGTTATTATTATTCTTTATTCAAATTAAATAGGGAGCTACTAACGGTCTTTTTTTCATTAGTGTCGCAAACATCGGGATCGGCGTTATGTGCTCTCACGTGAGATTCCTATTGGATACCACATTTAACCCAACCAAACCTAAGACTGTATCTTATATATACTGTACAAAAGTTGGTCGACCAAGATGACAACGGATATCCAACTGGTTCCCACTCCGATGTTAGTGGGGTAAGGGTGCCTCTTTTGGTAGCTCATTGACTTTGCAGATTCCAGCCATCCAGTTAGCCGTGTGCGTGATCCATAGGCCCAGTACTAGAATGCGAGATGACAACGCAAATTTAACTATCGTTAGTGTAGATAGCTACTCCTTGACTAAATTGTGACGCACAGTTTCCGAGCTCAACTTAAGTTTAGGCGCCCTGCTGTCAGAGTGAACGCTACTCTCTGAAGGAAACTGTACTTCAGAGGAATAAGTCTCCTACTATCTTAAAAGCAACTACTACTGCTTGAAAAACACTACAGTAGTGCGGTTGTCTAGAGCTACCTCCAACCTTCGCTTCCAGCTTCCACCCAACCGAGAAAGCGCTCATTGCTCTTCTTATCCAGCGACTTCTCACCATTGGTATCTGGTCAGAGAAACAGCTACCAGGAGTGGCCACTATGATTTAGTAGTCCAAGTTCTGAGGTCACCCTTTCTGGACGCCTTCATATACCCAGCTTCTCTGAGCCTTCACAGCAATTCACATGTCAGCTATAACCACGGGTACTATGATTTTGGGACAATAACTTTAAGGTTTTTAGGGAAGAGGCTTTATTCTAAATAGCTTTGTGGAACATCTTTGTTGAAGTAATCCTTAGCCGACTGTGGTGGGAACGGACAGGTTTTGGTTCCATAGACGCGAATTTTGGCTTTATTTATATAAGGAAACCTTTCCATTTCTGGTAGATTATTAGCGGGAAAGTTCGTATTTATCTTTAACTAATTTCATTATCGGAAATCAGAACTCTATAATTTCTTACCGAGACTTGTTTAACCTACCGAATTTAGTTCGCCAAAAACCGCAGCTTATTCATATGGTTTAGCAACTGTAATCCGGGTATTAGTTAGAAAAATGGAACATACAAAGGGTAAATAATCAGGAGATATTATATATATTCTTCTTTAATGGAGTAGACACGCAGTAATAGCCGAGGTTACAACAGTGAAGGCTGTTGCTTCCTTTTCATTGGGGCCGTTATTTACGAGACGGATCTCAAACCCAGCGCATAGCTCTGGGGAGGGGTGGTTCGACTTCTCTCGTGAGCTGCTTGAGCCATATGTAAAGGAATTTTTGGCCACCCCAAGTGAATGACGCTCAGAGAATTTTATTTACTTGCCTGAACTTCTACATACGGCTTCATCCTCCACCTCTACATATAATGCAAATTTGGTAAGACTAAAAATTGTATGAATAAAATTCCCAGACTTACCGGCCACTACCTACTCACTATCAATCAATCACAATAACATGATTTACTCCGATATTGAAAAGTCAACGTACTTAAGCCACAACTTTGAGCTGCCATTTTTGGCAAAAAATCGAACCGACGACGTTAGCCAAAAAAATCCTTTAAATACATATCAAAATGAGTCAGTTGATCGGCAAACAGGCTAAATGATTGTTTGACTGACTGCTGGAGGGCATTAATTACAGGCAAAAAGTACAAAATGAATTTGAAGAGATATGTGATGTGATTGCAATTAATTTGCATACAATTAAAATGCGCCTGGGTGCCATATAAAATGAGTACAAAAATCGATTGGCATGAAAGTAATGCAAGGTGACTAAAAACGAAATGCACTGCAACTTGCCTACAACAACAAAAAATTGTAGATGAAAATTAAATTAAAACAAAATCACTGAAATTTTGGCAGACTTGCAACGAACGAACATTGACTCCACTTCAGTGATACCTTAGTGTTGGCGATACCGAAATTTCGGGATACCGATTTTTTTGTGAGATATTTTGGAGTTTTAAGAAAATATTAATATATTTCAGTCCTTGCTGCCTACATATTTTCGTTGTAAAGAAGTTAGTTTATAAAATCGTTTTAGGGCTGAAAAAAATTTTTTCCTTCGGATCCCGTATTTTGAATATAGATTTTTGTAAAATAATAAACCAAAAACTAAAAATTTCAATTTAAAAATTTTCGCTGTTGAAAAAATATTGATCCCGAATTAGTAATCCCGAAATTTCCAAGCCGAAGTTCTAGCCATTAGTCGGTGCATCGAGATAAACCTCTACCGCGACTATCGCAACGAGCGAATTGCAATACTCAGCGATAGTCAGGCGGCACTAAAAGCGATCTCATCTCACGAGATCAAATCGCTATTAGTGCAAGAGTGCAGAACAAGGCTTGACAAACTAGCCGAGAGGAACCAGGTACACCTGATTTGGGTGCCTGGTCACAGGGGTATAGCCGGCAATGAACTGGCTGACGAGCTTGCCCGCTCCGCAGCTACCACTGCCATGGTGGGGCCCGAACCATTCACTGGAGTGGGTCCTCATACGGTGAAGGAGCTGCTTCGCAAAGAGGAAAGGGCGTGCAGGGAGGCACATTGGCAGCGCGCGCACGGGATGCGCCATGCCAGACTGTTAGTTGGGGGGTATAATCAGAAGAGGTTTGAGACTATAATCAACCTCCCAAGGAACAAACTCAGGCTCCTAGTTGCATTTTACACCGGCCACTGCAAGCTTAAGAGGCACTTATCGAACATGGGCCTCTCATCTTGCGCTAACTGCCGGTTCTGTGACAGTGAGCCTGAAACCCCGGAGCACCTGCTGTTCGACTGTAACGCAGTCTGTAGGCGCAGGTCAAAGGCCCTCGGATCCATGTTTCCGGATAGGGATCACACGGCCTCACTAGCACCCAGTAGAATATTGGACTTCATCAATATACTGGGGCTAAGCGAGTCCCTGTGGGTTAGGTGAGGGCACAATAGACCCATGGTCGCAGTGCATGCCTCTATTATTTATCTATCTATCTATCTAATCCCGAAAATAATTTGATCCCGAAATCCCGAAACTTAAAAAATTACACTTTTCAATTATTTTTACAATTTTATATGTATACCGATGCTTGAAAATTTATATTATTGTTTAAATACTGTAATATATTTTTATTTTCGGGATCCCGTACTTTGAAAATGGATTTTTATAAAATAATAGACTACGCACTAAAAAAATATCAATTTAGTAGTATTCGCTGTTGAAAAAATTTTGATCCCGAATTATTAATACCGAAAATAATTTGATCCCGAAATCCACAAATTCAAAAAATTACACCCCCTGAACTATTATTACTTACTACATATGTATATCGGCAGTCACTTAAAAATTTACATAATCGTCGTAATGCTGAAATATATTTGTCACTTCGGGATCCCGTACTCTAAAGCAACATTTTCATAAAATAATAATAGCAAACATTAAAAAATCAATTTAAAGGCTTTTGTTGTTGAAAAAATTTTGATCCCGAAATAGTAATCCCGAAAATAAATTGATCCTGAAACCTAGAAAATATGAAAGCTACTAGTTTTCATAAAATAATAGATAAACAATTAAAAAAAAATTATTTTGATCCCGAATTGGAAATCCTGAAAATATTGTGATCCCGAAATTCAGTGATTTACTACTTTTCAAGGATCTTCACATTTTCCTAAAATAATAAATAACATATTAAAAAAGTAATATTGATCCCCAATATTAACCCCGAAACTAAATTGATCCCGAATTTAAAAAAGTAACTACTTTTCTAGTATCTTCATATTTTCATAAAATAATAGACAAAAAAATTAAAAAATAATCATTTTAATCCCGAATTGCTAATCCCGAAAATAATGTGATCCCGAAATTCAGTAAGTTACTATTTTTCAATCCATATACACATCTGCAGTCACTTGAAAATTTTGGTAGCCAAGTTGCGCACACTTAATCATATACACTCGCACACACACACACTTGCGCACCAACGTACGCCGCTACTTGACGATATCTGCCATCTGACATGACATTAAAATGCCTCAACGCCAATCGAGCGCAAGCAACAAGCACAACAACAGTAGCAATAATTACGACAAGCCATCGACAGCTGCAACAACAATAACATGCATATTTCTGAAAAAAAAATTACAAAAACAAGCAGGAATATGTTTGCGGGTTTGCTGCCTGCCAAGCTGTGGAGCGAAGCAAGGCAGGGGCAGCGAGTTCGTGGTGTCGCGTAAATTTTAATTAAAATTCAATTCAGGTGTAAGCGACGACTGCAACACAGCAACAAAAGCAGGAGTAGCAACAAAAAAGCAGCAAACAGCAACAAAAAAGCAGCCAACAACAACAAAAAAATAGAAAGCAGCAACAAAAAATCAGCCAACAGCAACAACGTAAGCACCTAAAAGTCGTTGCAACACTGGCAAAAAAGCAAAAAAAAGTGAAGTAAGCAAAAATGCAAAGTGACAACGACGCAGCTAACGCCTGCATACACCCGCACGCCAACAACAGCACCACAAACACTTCCATAAGTCTACTCATTTTGTTGTTGTAATGTTGGTATTTTTTCGGAAGCGAATTGTTGCGCCTGCCACTCAACGCGCTGATGTGGCAAATTGCTGCGCTTTCTTTAGTTTTTTGCACCTTCTTCCAGCACTTCACTTTTTGTTGTTGTAATTCGTAAACATGTCTGCAGGCATTTGGTGACTTTCGGTA
Organism: Bactrocera dorsalis; assembly: GCF_023373825.1. Lineage (NCBI taxonomy): Eukaryota > Metazoa > Arthropoda > Insecta > Diptera > Tephritidae > Bactrocera > Bactrocera dorsalis. The sequence continues at coordinate 65,084,172 of NC_064307.1, read as the reverse complement.
GTCTTTCAACCACTTGCTTACGGCCACTCGAAAAACCCGCAGCAAAAAGTCGGTAAAATGAGTCGCTTGTTTGCAAATTACTAGCGCTGCATTGTTGTTGTAATTACATGCAACACTTTTTTGGCGGCGCAATAGCCAGTGGGTAAATTGCGCAATATGTGGCTTGGTATGAAAGCACGAAGTCACCATACATCGTCATCGCAGTAGTTGCACTGTCATCGCCAACACACTCGCGATGTCACGCCGCCGCTGCTGCTGCCAACTTTTTAATGTCACTTAAGTGCACACAATCGCCCTCAATTAATATTTAATGTTAAGTGAAAATTTTCAGCAAAAGAAATTACAAGAAAGCGGCAAAGGCTTGCTGAAAGCGTGAGAGTGCGAAATTTTTAAGCGGCTAACAAAGCTGCAGTGTTTAACTTTTATAGAGGAGCTTAAAGCGATTGGTATTTTTTTTTTGCGGATGTGGAGGTAAAAATGCTTTCCGCATCATCAGAGCTGTCGTCACAGCAACGGTATGTGCCACTTGCAGGTCTACGCTTTCAATGACTATTCGATCACCGGCTAGAGTTGACACCCGGGTCTAAAACCATGCTGTCTGGAGGAGAGTCCGCCAGCTTCATTGATATCCCCTTACAGTCTAGGTTTAAGTAGTCTTCTATAGAGCTTTCCCACTATGTAGAGCATGCATTGTGGACGGTATGCTGATGGTAAGCTAGGATCCCCTTTCCACTTGTTGATTAGGACAAATCGTTGCTTCATCCAAATCTCGGGAAATAGTTCAGCTTCGAGGCAGGTGCTGTATATGTTTAAGATCTCGGCCGGTCGTTTTCCGCCGATTGTTTTGATTATTTATGCTGGGATCCCGTGTGGGCTGGCGATTTCCGGGTCTAAAACCATGCTGTCTGGAGGAAAGTCCGCCAGCTTGATTGATATCCCCTTCCAGTCTAGGTTTAAGTAGTCTTTTATAGAGCTTTCCCACTATGTAGAGCATGTATTGTGGATGGTATGCTGATGGTAAGCTGAGATCCCCTTTTCCCTTGTTGATTAGGACAAGTCGTTGTTTCTTCCAAATCTCGGGAAATAGTTCAGCTTCGAGGCTGATGTTGTACATGTTTAAGAGCTCGGCGGATCGTTTTCCGGCGTTTGTTTTGAGTATTTATGCTGGGATCCCGTGCGGGCTGGCGATTTGTTAGTTTTGAGCTTGCCAGCGGCCAGTTGCAGTTCTTCGAGGGTGAACTGGGGGAATTTCCTAAAGTTTTATAGCCTATTCTGGTTTCACTGACTCTTTCATCGTTCATGGGAAATAGTGCGTCAACAATGCCATCCTTTTTGGTAGCGTTGTAGTCAGGAGGCTTGGTTCGAGCCCCGAGTTTCTTCATAACTGCTTTATACCCATGCCCCTAGACATTTTTGTTAACATCCTCGCGTAGTTGCTTCCATTTTTGGCATGCTTAACCTTCTTTAACGCCACTTGATATTGCTCGGCTTCTTCGCGTGCTGTTCCTCTGCGGCTAGATCTCGTGTTTGATCTACGAAAACGAAGACATGTGCGTCTAAGTGAACGACATTTTCCGTCCACCAGTAAACTACTGCTTTATTTTTTCTATTCGAAGTCTTGGGCATTGATTTTTGGCAGGTTCTGCTCATCTGTTTGGAGTGTTTCATTTCGAAACGTTTCATTTTCGTGTTTCTGTATTTTTTTGTGTGAATCTTGGCAAACCTGATACAGAGACGTGTGATATGAATAAGCAGGCTTACCCAGATGTTGTTTTAGCAAAAAGTGGTGTGTTTTGGTGGCACCAGACCGTTTTGGAGGGTCAAAGTGAAAACGATGCTAATTGTTTTTTTTTTTTTTACATCAAAGGCGTGAATTTGTTCCTCCTAGACAAACCGTCAACGCCAAGTTATATGAGAAAGTCTTCAGAAGACTCAAACGAGGGGTCAATCGGGTCAACAAGACATCGTAGCCGATTGAAAGTTGCACCACGACAACGCCCCGGCTCACACTGCCTTTCTTCTGAACAGCTACCTAACCAATGCCGGCATCCCAAAGCTTTCGCAGCTCAAATGTGTAGACTTTTTTGTTTCTTGCCTGAAAAGGCTGATGAAAGACAAGCATTTTGAGACGAGAGGGCGGATCCACACAGCATGCACCTCGGTTCTCAAGGCTATTTCGGAAAATGCCTTCCGTGACGCCTTCAATACTTGGAAATTGCGGTGGTAGCGCTGCATCGACGCAGAATGGGCCTATTTTGAAAGTTTTCAAAGAATTGTAACGTTTGGATTAATAAATTTTTTTTTTATTGGCTCTGTCCTATTACTTTCCGGACAAATCCTGTAGCCTAGCCAGCGTAGCCCTGGCTCTTAACTAGCTCAACTATGTCATTGCGTCGTCTATCTCGTATAGCTCATTGTTTCATTGACTCTGGTATTCGCCAGTGCCATAAAACTTCCGGAAAACCTTTCTCTCGAAAACTCGGTAACGCCGCCCCGACCCATCATGATGAGTGACTTATAGAGTTTGGTCTGTGTGCACTGAGAGAGAACTTAACTTCTCAATTGCCTACTCCCTCCGAAGTAGCACTTGTTGACAAGAGTTATTGCTTGTTGTTAATTAATCGGATATTGAGTATTATTAGACGAAATAACAGCTGAGCAAGATTTTGGAATGAATCTTTTCGCTGTCACTTGCTTAGAATATTTACCAAAAGTCATTTTCATAGATTCCCTTGGAAAGCGGCTTTCAAGGCATTCAAAATTTTCCATTCAACCAATTTTCTACGTAATTCGATTACTTTCGAAACGGAACTAAGAATTTGTAAAAGACATTGGCTTTCACTAGTTTACAACAAACAAGCGCATTCAGCAGTCAATTTGTCGAGCGGAGCAAAGAGAAAAATTGCACAATTTGAAATTTCTTCTGGTCACCCCAATAAGTAATCCGTTTATAAAGTTGAAATGCAAAAGAAGTTGTGAAAGGAAAATGATGTGCATTCACAAGGAGTGCAGTGCAGCTGAAGAAGAAGAAGAGCGCAGGAAGCAGATGAGAGCAACTTTGACTTGACAAAAGCAACTTGGCAACACACACACACGCATACATGCACAACAGCACACATACACACGCGTACAGTATGTGAATGGCTTATTCAAGCCACAGTCGAGCAAATATGACGTCGAGCTTTCATGTCACAAATTGTGGCATATGCTTGAAAATACCGAGATTGGCTGCAGTGTGAAAGGGCGAAAAGGAGGTGAGGAAGCGGAGAGGAAGTGTGGGAGCGGTGAGGAAGTACGAAAGTGTATGGAAGTGAAAAAGCGAAAGTAAATTTTTTCCACTCAAATTTTGCAAGTTTTGATAGACGTTTTTTGTATGCAAAAGCGCCACATGGCATATGTAAATAGATATGCGCCAATATGATTGCCTGCGTGAATGTGGCTGTGTATGTAAGAGTGTGCATGTGTGCTGGTGGCAAGAAAATAGCATGTTTGCAACTTTGGCAAAGTATGATTTGTTAGCGAACACACATGCAGGCGCATATACACTGGCTACTTCCGGCCTAGTTTACCATTGTTCGAAAGCAAAAACAGCAAAAACAACAACAAAAGCAATAACAGAATACCAAAGCATATTTGTTGGCTTTATTGAAGGATACTTACAAGGTCGTATTTGAGTATTGATGCAGTGGCGTATCTGACGCTTGGACTTGCATGCGCACACAGCCAACCATGAATATGTGTATATGTATGTGTGTATACCATATATTGCTTGTTATAGGCACTAATATAAGTTTATGTGTGTCTGCTTGGATTTCTTGTAAGTGTATGCTTTTCTGATTTGCATGATCGATTGGCAGGCATAGTTGTACAACAACAACAACAATCATGTTACTAATACTTAAACAAAGTGCTATTTACTAACGATGGATAGTGGAGCAGAGAAGTAGGCAGAGGAGAAAAGAACAATAGGGGAATGACAGTAGAGAACAGAACGTTAGAAAAGTGGAGAGAGAAGTAGAGAGGAGCACAGTAGGTAAGAACGGATGGACAGAGAAGAAGATAAATGGATAAGAGTAGACATAAGCAGGCTTAGTTAAAATGAAGAGCGGCAAAATGGCATATAGCCGAGCAAAATGCTGTTTGCTGTTCTTATTGAACGTCGGACCACAGCGAATATTCTTTCAGCAGCTGGCACTATGTATGTAGTGTAGTTGTGTGTATGTGCATATGTAATTATTTCATAGTTTTGCCTTTAAGTGCATTGAAAGTGTAGCATATCAAGTCTTAAGGCCTCTTCTCCGTGTGAAATTTTCGAAAAATCGTTTTTTTTTGCTGCATTATTATCGTTCATCCAATGTTGCTTGCAGTTCGGCGTCTTTAAACTTTTTGGTGGTCTTTCACGTTTTTCATCGCTCACATTAAAATCATTAACTCTGAACCATTGAAGCCAGCTTTTGCATGTTGCTTCAAGCATTGTTTACCTGTTCGGCTAAAAATACTAAAAATAATAATAAAAATAATGTGTATGTTTTTTTTATAAATTTTGGAAAAAAAATCGATAAACATCTTTGTGATTAATCGAAAATCGATATTTTTAAACAAATTTTCAAATGATAGTTTTTAAATCATTTTATGAATTGATTTTTGTTTAAATAATTTTATTGATAAATCGATAAATTATATCAATCGATATTTTTTAAAAATCGTTTGATCGATAACTGTATTGAAAATATACCGATACAAGTTTTCATTACCAAGCAATCTACCATAATTACCTAATAATCATAGTTTATGGTATCGATTTTTTAAAACAATGTTATCGATAATTATATTGAAAATATACCGATACAAGTTTTCATTACCAAGCAATCTACCATAATTACCTCATAATCATAGTTTATGGTATCGATTTTTTTAAAACAATGTTATCGATAACTATATTAAAAATATACCGATACAAGTTTTCATTACCAAGCAATCTACCATAATTACCTAATAATCATAGTTGATGGTATCGATTTTTTAAAACAATGTTATCGATAATTATATTGAAATATATACCGATACAAGTTTTCATTACCAAGCAATCTACCATAATAACCTAATAATCATAGTTTATGGTATCGATTTTTGAAATTCGATTTCTCACCATAAAATATTTATATGTGACCAGGTCTACGAAAAGGGAGCTAACGTGCGAAAATAATAAAAAAAAAAAATAATAAAGAAAAAATAAACAACTCTCATCTTCCATCCGAATCAACTAAAAAGTGAAAATTGATTTTTTTGACACCTAGGCCCCCTTTCCGTAGACCAGGTCACATATGATCTATTTGTCTTCGATATATTCTGAGTAGAGTTGTAATTGATGCTTTAGGGTTTCGCTTGGTTATTTCTTACTTCGTGGCAAATTTAATATACCCTGTTCAGGGTATTAAAAATTAATCGATATTATTTATATTATATATATTTCGATATATGTATTTAAAATTATCGATATATATCATATAAATTTTTAACATACTATCGATAAACACATATATTAAATTTCCATATTATTGTTTATCGATATACGTATTTAAAATTATCGATACATTTTCGCGATTAATTGGAAATCGATATTTAATTTCATTTTTTGGTAATGTTATCATACTCCTAAACTCGATTTCTCACCAGAAGCTCACTACTTATACTATAAGTATTCGATATATTTTGAGCTTAGTTATTATAGCCTAATCCTGTTCATCGAATTGTATATATCGTTTTTAATTATTTTTATATTAAAAAATGGATTTTAAACAATTTTTACAGCACCTGCGTTTATATACTCACCATCTTTCCTCTCCCCATAACTCCAACAATTTTTCAGTTTTTTAAATCAAATTCATTTTTTTTTCTATTTTTTATTTTCTTTTATCTTTATTTTCCTCAAATATATAGTTACTACCATATTTTTTCGCACTTAAATTCTAAGTATTGTTAATTGGAAACTAACCTAAAACTTACATATACAATTAGTCTAAAAAAATAGTGTTTAAAATAAAAATGTTCGTTCGTTCAGCATTTCAGCGTCGTTTCTAAAAATTCTAACGCTCGAAAACATTTTCGTTTGCGTATACAATGTTACCCATTTCATTTGATTTATGCTTGGCATTGCCATAATTTATATTCTCAGTATTTTTTATATTCAACATTCCTTAACCGTTTGCATCACTTACTAACAAATATCACATAAATACATAGTGTGCACTGTTTCACATAAAATTGATAAAATCTATTCATACACACTATATAAATGTTCCTAAGCCATTTGCTTTATTTTATTTCATATTTTTATAAATAAAAACTAGCAATACTAAATATACAATATAAATTTATTTCTAAAGAAAATGATGAATATCCTGCGCGTTATTGATGGATATGTATGTTTTGATTTAATTTCAAACTGTCGAGCTCATACTGGCCTGTGTCGAAGTGTTTATGTCTTTGCTTATGGTTATTTTAATCGATTTGAGTGAAGTATTGAATATAGTAATAATTTACTTAAGAAATGGTTTTACTAAAATTTGTATAGTTTTGAATATTGTTTAGTTTCTGTTAAAAAAGTTATCGATAACAGAAAATTGTGTAACGATTTGTGTCGATAAATTATCGATGTATCACGATTTTTGTTTGAACGCCTTTTTAAATTGTGTGGAAATAAAAGTTATCGATAAATTTAATAAAAATAAAATATCGATAAATAAGAGACCTATAAAAGGTTTAATTTGAACGTGATCTATTAAGAATTCAGTTTGATCGCTTTTTTAAATAATGAAAAATAAAAATTATCGATAACTTTGTAATTTTTTTTAAATATCGATATTGTATCGAAAATTAAGAGGACTATCAAAACCTTGATTTTATCGCCTAAAAATTGTAAAATATCGATTTATTTCGATTAATAATCGATATATTAAGAATTTAATTGGAACGCTTTTTTAAATTCTATAATATAAAAGTAAACGAGAATTTTGATAAAAAAATTGTTATCCATTTATTCCTAGAAATAATCAAACTTCGTTTTCATATCTAAGAAAATCTGACAAAAAAACAAAATATTGATCCGATAAGTAATCGATTTAAATACATTTTCGTTTAATTGCACTTTTAGATATTTTGAAAGTAAGAAATATCGATAGCTCTGACAATTTAGTAGCCACCGATATTTTCTCGATAAATAATCGAAAGATAAAAACTGAGATTTGATCGCTAATCGATGTGTCAGATCGTTATCGATTCTGATAAAAAATTAAATTTCGATTTGTACCGATAAGTAATCGATTTAATTACATTTTAGTTAAATCCCGCTCTTAGATTAAATATCAATTTGTTCCGATAAATAATCAATTTAATTACACATAAGTTTAATCGTCCTTTTAGATAATTCGAAAGTTAGAACTATCGATAATTCCGACAATATAATAAATATCGATGTTTTCGCGGTAATTTATCGATATACATATGAAATGTCTATATGTTCGCAAAATGATTTTAGGTTTTTTAAAAATAAGAACTATCGATAACTTTAACAGATTTGTAATTATCGATATTTTTCCGATAGATAATAAATAGTATTGCATTTTAGTTTGATTGTGCTTTAATAATAACTATCGATGACTCAAACAGATTTGTAATTATCGATATTTTCCCAATAAATTATCGATACATAAACCCTAGTGTTATAGCGAAGATGTATACAATTGTCATCAAGAATTTGAAAACGATAAATTTTTCGATGTTGACAAAGTATATTTTGTAGCTTCATTTGGAAACAAAATGTTCGATTTTCCAATCAATAAGGCTGAAACAAATTCAAATTAATCGACTTGTTCTTCTGTACATATGGTCGCACTTTAAATGTCAAATTATCTTCAAAAAAAATATAATTTATATAGGAATTCGCCTTCTTAATAAAGTTACACCACATTAAAGGATACAATGCTTATTCAAATATCGAAATTTAAAGCGATTAATATATTCGATAATACTAAGAGCTTATCGATTCATCGATACATGTATTTGTTGCAGTTAGAGATCTATCTTCGGTATTATTTCTGAATAATTCATTGCTGGTTTTTGTCCTTACTGATACATATATTGCAGAGACATCAACCCTCGGACACAAGCAAGTTTGAATTCCTTTCAAAAATATGGTTGTGACCTTGACTATTTGAAAGTTCATTAATACTATAGGTATAATAATGATTTAATAGAATATTGCTCAAATTTATTTTCATTTGTTTCAACGCTGTTTTTTCAATAAAAATTTAATATATGAAATGTGAAATATTTACTATATTTTAATCTCTTTGCACAGGATTTAAAGATCTAAGAAACATATTTAACTTTATAATATATAAAATATATAAATCAATGCCAATTAAAAAGCCTTAGAACTATAAAAAAAAATAAATTTCAAAATTAAATTTTATTTCAAATAAAACTATTTGAATTTTAAAAGAAGCTTAAAACTATAGTATTATTATATTTTAATAAAGCAAATATATATTTTAACTAAAAACTTAAATATACAGTTATTTATAATAAAAAAAAAATATTTTTAAATTTTCTTATTTTTAAAAAGTAATTACAAATTAAATGATAGTTGTTTTCAATACTTTTAGTCAAAAATATGCATAATAATTATTTAGGTATGATAGGATTTATTCTTTTTATGAATTTTATGATTTCATAATTTTTATGTGGTATGATGAAGAACCTAACATTTTTTTTATATAAAACAAAAATTTTTGTCAAAATTAAAAATTGAGATCTTTTCTCTACGATATGCGAAAAATGTTGGGAATTTCGAACGAAAAATTAAACATGATTGAAATTTTACGAATACGAATGTCGGTGTTTTGAGCAATTTTTTGAAGATTTTTCTCTTTGAAACGGTATATATGTGTTTGTGTGAACATAAATTTACCAAAATGGCAAGACATTTTGGATTTCCCGGTTGCATTATGAGCTTAGCTAACGGCTAACTCAGAGCTTTTATCCATACACTCAAGTTTATACTCGACCAAAATCTATAAACTCCGCAGTATACTCCTAAAATATTTTTGAGAGGTCTAACCGGTGGTTTCCACGGTCAGGTCAGATGTTTGAAGTTTTCTCGTTGCATGTGATTCGTTTCAGGTTTCCATGAACCCAGTTTTATATTCCCTCAAAGAGTGTTAACCCCGCAGTATACTCCGAAATTATTTTTTAAATGTCTAACCGACCTTTCCGCCGTCAATTCAGAGATGCTAAGGTTTCTTGCTAAATGGAATTATTTTCAGCTAACCATGAACACAGGTTTTCATTCCACCAAGGAGTGTCAACTCCTCAGTATACTCCAAAATTATTTTTTAAATGTCTAACCGTGCTTTTCTTCTGTCAAGTCGGAGGGTTTAAAGTTTCGTGTTATATGTAATTTATTTAAGGTCTCCATGAACCCAGTTTTATATTCCACCAAGAACTGTTAACCCCGCAGTATACTCCGAAATTAGTTTATAAAATCTTCAACCCACCTTTTGCTTCATTTGGGTTCATGTGCCAGATATCTAAGCTCACAACCTTTACTAAAAATATTCAATAAATACTTTCCAATAAATTGCTCAGTTAATTTTGTGATGTTATGTTTCAAAAAGCGAGTTTATATGAAGTGATCCCTTTTCTAACTGCATAAAAATGAGGTTATAATTCTATCAACTAAGAAATCTTAAGACTTAATATTGTTGCTAATGTTCTAAATGTTTGCATAAGACGGCCATAATCTTCGTTGCTACCATAAACTCTTTTCATACAATAAACTTCACTACCGAGGACCTGGCGCTAAAAGAAACACACATACATATAAGTATGCCGGTACTACACGCATTATGAACTGTCTTACGCTCTCACACTCGCATTTTTTCATTTTCCATTACATATTACTCGCTTTCATCTAAACATAAGCATTTGTTTGCTTGATATTACAGGACATCTTATTGAAATTGTCGTCGATGTGCGAGACCGGCCGGTAGGAACGCTGCTTCAAACGCAACTGTATGATCCAAGCTATCAGCACTGCAATGAAGGCGACCAAGATGCCGATAACAATATAAATCATCCAATGCTTGCATGATTCCGAGACGACTTTAACTGCGGGCATGACGTCGTCCTCGTCGGGATATAGCTGGAAGGAGGCCGGACTATCGTGACGTGAAGCCATAGCAGGCGGGCAAGCGGTGGCTATGGCAGGTTCACTGGCAAGCGCCACAGCCGGCGACTCAGAAGGCGCTGCTGTGGTAGGCGTTATGGGCAAGTTTATGGCGGGAGCAACGGTCGAGCTCGTTTGGGTTGCCGGTCCGGCGGTCGTTTTGACTGTTGCTACAGTTGTTGACGAGCTGGCGGCACTTGTAGTGGTTTGTGCTTCAGCGGTTGTGTTCTGCTGCAGCTTCACTGCTTCTGCTTCGCCCAACTGTATGTCCGACAATGGATCGTTCTCATTTTCGCCAGCATAATCAAAGCTACGCGGTGCACTATTTGCATCATCAATGAAATCGTCTTCATTTTCTTCATCCTCATCGTCGTAATGCCGCAAACCATTGCCGTATTTGCCATGTACGCTGCTGCGTCCGCTCAGCAATTCCTTTGGCATGGGCGCACAGTCGGGCCAACAAATGGGGCAGCAGCCATCTTTCAATGTTATTTGACGTTCGCGCGGACAATCGACATTGCTGCAGAACGGCAGCACGCACTTTTCAACGCCATCGATGCATTCGCATTCATAGCAGCCCACACGCCAGCTTTCGCCATGCTCAAATAGCGCATTCAATTTTTCTGGCTTGCAAATGGCTTTGGTCTTATTCACGGCTTCATCGCAGATCTGTATGCACATGGGTTTGCCCGCAAAACAGTGGCAACGCTGACAGCCCTTCAGCCAATACAGCTCACTATCATCGTCCGCTGTGCACTTCGGTTTGCGCTGACACTCATACTCGCCGCAACATTGACCGGGTTTGTTCATCGATTCGGGCAACAGCTCGACGACCACTTCATCTTCACCATGACAGTCGGGTATGTAGCAGGTCTTGCAAATGCACTTTTTGGCCAGACAGCATTCTGCATAGACGTCTTCATCGATTTCGGTCGTATTGTAGGTCATGGCGTCGGCGGTATCGGTGGGCGCTACGGTGATCTGTTGCACTTCGATGCTGTTGAGCATTTCGCGTACACTGCTGTCCGGCGGACAGGTCATTTCGGTCAACGGAGGGCATTTCACATTGTAGCAGGGATGCGGCAGAAGGTCGCCTGCGGAGAGTGAGGAGAAAATTGCAGAGAAAATGTAAGTGAAAGCAAAAATATATATATTTTTTTAGATAATTTAGTATATTAGGTTCTTAAATTAATACCTTATAAGATAACTAATAGAAAAAGCATTGAAACACGCCACTTCTGAGCGGTATTTGAGTGAAAATACAACTAGTGGCCTGGATTAATTGAAGTTATCGAAATTTTCTTAGTAAATTTAGGTTAGCTTGTAGGGCTGAGCCGGGTACTAAAGATAAAGCAACATCCCACTTAGATACCTGTGAACGCTGCTCATTTGTGATGACAAAACCAACTAGATATAGATCACCAGACTCTTCTAGATCGACGAAGCGGTTCGGGCCTATGACATATTTGTTACGACGACTAATATCGAACCCAGCCACTTCGCTCGGTACGTCGAAAGTGTGTCGATGGCGAGGCTTCAACCTTAGTCTGGCAAAAGCTAGATAGTTGAGTACTTATAAATCTATCATGAAAAGAACTCAACTCTACCGTGAATAGAACTCAAGCTTTTTTGTTATGGTTATCAAACTTCGTGCCTTAGTTTGGACTGACTAGAAAACGAAATCATTGAAATAAGTCTTCGGTCGAAGTTTTTTTTAAAAGTCACTAATATTTCCATGAGATTAGGTTTTTCCTATTGAAATTCCTATAAAAATTAGTGGTTTTGTACAGCGAAGTTCTTGGAATGAGCTGGTTTTCAACTTCTTATAAGAATTATGAGGGTTTTGAAGCGAAAATTGTTATCTGTGGTTAGATAGATTAGATAGATATACGAGAATTGCACCGCGACCTTAGGTCTATTGTGCTCTCTCCTAAATCATACTACTGGGTGTTAGCGAAGTGATGTAACAGCTAATTGGAAACGTGGTCCCAAGGACTTATGGTTAGATTAAGGTTAGGTTTGATGGCTAATCCTGCGACTGCATGAGAACTTGTGTTCTGTGACTTGTCATAACAATATAAATCCTATATCCGAACTTAAATGTCGACAAAGCGTCTTACGGCCAATATATGTAAATTTGGTTCAGCGTTTCATTTCTATTCCCAACAGTTAGGTGAGATATCTGTGAAGTGTGAGCTTTGGCCGGTCTGTTAGAGCCAAGTGCTGGCCAAGCTCTCGCGAAACCCAGCTATCGAGTAGAAAAACGTACGACGAGAGTAGAGCACCGACATCCTATTCTGTTGGTATAGACTTTTTCTTGTCAACTCTTTAGCTTTACTGCTACCTGCGAGTCTGCTGTGACCTGGCGCCTATACGAGTACTAGTATTATCAAAAACTTACTAAACATTTTCTGGATGCTACTGATAACAAGGTTGGGCTTTCCTTAACCAACCTTGAACTAACGCTTAGTGAGCTCAGACTGGTATTATCGCCTTGCTCACTTTTCGGAAGGAGCCTGCAACCCGGAGCAACTTCGGTTTAAAAACACTACAATATTAAGGATGTCTGAAACTGAAGTGGATAGAGATTAGGTTGGTAGAGGATATTGACAATCTCTATCCACTTCAGTTTCGTTCTTTCTGGCTACTGCAGTATACTATATATTGTGAACATATTTCTCTCTCAACCTTCCCTCAAGCTTTGACCCATTCGTAAAGAAGTTCACTGGACCTTTCCTCAAACGATTCCTACCCACCCAGTATCACAGGTATGTGGAGAGAGGATAGCTCAAAGTTAGGTTTGTTGACTGCCTGATTCAAAAGGTGCGATACGAAGTCAAAGCGTGCGAGGATTTCCGAATGTTCAGATCTTTATTCATTTAGTAATCCAGATTCTCTGAGTCGGAGAGCAATTTTCGTGGCCACTATATGCGGAATGTCATTAAGTGCCATGGTTCTTGTGAACCTTAGTGCATCACACCTGCTGTTGAGCGCCGTAGTTCTTCTTATAAAAATTTAGCTTTCGATGAGTTTATATGTATCTATAGTTGATTCGTTATATACTACTTCTTACTAAAACTCAATTCAACGTAATTTCAAGCTATGTCTCTCAAGATTTTCTTGCTTTCTAACCCATCTTACATGAGCCAAACATTTTTCGGCAAGCGTACAAAACAAATTCTTATATTTGCTAAATTTTCTCTGTCACAAAGCGCATTTATTGGCCTGTCACTATATTTCACACAAGTCAACCTATTTAATGGCGCATATTTTATCACACATATCGAAAAGCAACCCTGCGTTGAGCACAGTCTTAGCGAACGTCAAGCGTTAGCGATTACTAATTGACGGCACGTGTTTTAGTAATCTCATTACTAACTGACAAATATACAACAGTAAAATGTGAGTGTCAAGTAACTAGGATACGAAGGAATGAGAAGAGAGATAAGTAGGTGGCAGCTGCATATCGAAATAAAGCAGGAGCACAAATCAACGTGAATGTGATAAAATTTACACGTAGACCAAACGGACGAAAAGCTACTAGAACTGCGACAAGCTAGGCGAAGTCAGACAAAATATGTAAATGGCGCGAAAATTTAGAGCAACGAAGCGATTATTACGATGAAGCTTGTTTTAAGACATACTCGCTAGAGCCGCCGCAGAGATTAACGAGGCACACCAGACAGACGTACGACGAAGATGCAACGAAAGGTGACAAAATAGCAAAATGTAGATTAAATGTGTCTAGCTAAGGTGGCATCTGCGGCGGAACTGTGCGACGCTTGAGCAAGAGCTTGAGCAAGAGCTGGCGCATGAGTTGGCGCGTGAGCGCGAGCAAAACGTTATGTAGGCGAAGTAGCGGCATTTTTTCTTGTCTGAAATTGGCGCACACGGGCGCAGCCACCACAGGCGCGCACTTTTATTGCATACACTCGACTGATTATGTTAATCGTGTCGAAATTTACGCAATGTACCTGGCGAATGTCAAGCAATTTGTCGCGGCTAATGGCTGAACTGTCGCTGGCGTACCGGCTGGCAGACGAAGGGTACAAAAAACGACAAGCATATAGCAAGATTTTTAGTTAGTGAGTGTGCGAAAAAAAAACACTCGATAAATAATAAAAATAATACAAAGCGAGAAAAAATGAAACTGTATGTCTATAAAAATAATAAGTGGCAACCTGCCAGGCTCTCCAGTAAAATATGTAAACGTGTGCGACTTATATAAAGTGCGCTAATAAATCTCAATTGAAAATAAAGGCAGCAGCGCATGAGTGAAAGGAAATTACTTTCACTTTTCTGACTAATTGTCCGGCATTAGTGGTACCCAACGGCCAGTCAAGGGAGCATTTATTAAAATGCAGTCACTCGCATGACGTCGCATGCAATGTTAACTATTACTTGTGTCGACTGCTGACGCTGGCGGCTTGAGTTCGAGCTGAATAAGCATTTGTAGATAAATTACGTCGACAATTTTTGAAATTTAGTGTATACTTTTGTATATAGTTTAGACGTATAACCACAAATTTGTGCAGACAAGAGCCTAAATTGCAACTTATATTGTGTTGCATGTTGCTCCACTTTTATAAGTGTGGTTATGTGGTGACTATCGGAGGCAATTTGGCATCAGAGCTACGGAGAAAGTGGATAGAATTATAAAATTCGGTGAAAAATCGAAAATGTAGAATTGCTTAAGCTACAAAGTGTTTAGATTGAGAGAGCTGCAATCATTACTAGTCTGTTAATAATGCACTGCACTCTGCTCTTGTCGATTCCATACATTTTCAGGAACTTTCATACATTTTCTAAAGCTCTTATGAAATTACAAAATCACAAATTTCAAATCACAAAAGCTTTTATAAATTTCCATAGTTTTCATAACAATTAAAAAACTTTCATAAATCTTCAAAAGCTTTCATGATTTTTATACTCTCGCAACAAAGTTGCTAAGGAGAGTATTATAGTTTTGTTCACATAACGGTTGTTTGTAAGTCCTAAAACTAAAAGAGCCAGATATAGGGTTATATATACCAAAGTGATCAGGGTGACGAGTAGAGTTGAAATCCGGATGTCTGTCTGTCCGTCCGTCCGTCCGTCTGTCCGTCCGTGCAAGCTGTAACTTGAGTAAAAATTGAGATATCATGATGAAACTTGGTACACGTATTTCTTGGCTCCATAAGAAGGTTAAGTTCGAAGATGGGCAAAATCGGCCCACTGCCACGCCCACAAAATGGCGGAAACCGAAAACCTATAAAGTGTCATAACTAAGCCATAAATAAAGATATTAAAGTGAAATTTGGCACAGAGGATCGCATTCGGGAGGGGCATATCTGGACCTAATTTTTTTGGAAAAGTGGGCGTGGCCCCGCCCCCTACTAAGTTTTTTGTACATATCTCGGAACCTACTATATTTATGTCAACCAAACTCTATATAGTCGTTTTCTTCAGGCATTCCCATATACATTTTAAAAATGGAGGAAATCGGATAATAACCACGCCCACCTCCCATACAAAGGCTATATTGAAAATCACTAAAAGTGCGTTAACCGACTAACAAAAAACGTCAGAAACACTAAATTTTACGGAAGAAATGACAGAAGAAAGCTGCACCCAGGCTTTTTTTAAAAACTGAAAATGGGCGTGGCGTCGCCCACTTATGGACCAGAAACCATAACTCAGAAACTACTCGACCGATTTCAATAAAATTCGTTACATAATATTTTCTTAACACCCTGATGACATGTACGAAATATGGGCGAAATCGGTTCACAACCACGCCTTCTTCCAATATAACGCTATTTTGAATTCCATCTGATGCCTTCTCTGTATAATATATACATTAGGAACCAATGATGATAGCGGAATAAAACTTTACACAAATACGGTATTTTCACCGAAAATATCAGTAAATCCCTCAGAATTTAATTCTAATTAATTTTACAGCAAAATAAAAAAATATGTAAATGACGGATAATGAAATCTCGATTATCACTTTATCATGCGAGAGTATAAAATGTTCGGTGACACCCGAACCTAGCCCTTCCTTACTTGTTCATGATCTTTTGAATGCTTCCTGGTATTTAGAGTTTTCAAAATTTTTGTAAAGCTCTCTTGATTTTTTAAGCTTTTACGATTTTTCAAAGCTTTGATTATTTCTGGAGAAAATTTGACTATTTAACAAAAGAAGGACTCGATTTACGAAGTTTGTGATTAAAAATTAGACAAATTTTAAAAAATTTAAATTTTCAAAAATGATCTATGATTTCATAAATTTCGAAAGTTTCCATACATATTCAGGAACTTTCATACATTTTCTAAAGCTCTTATGAAATTACAAAATGACAAATTTCAAATCACAAAAGCTTTTATAAATTTCAATAGCTTACATAACAATTAAAAAGATTTCATAAATTTTCAAAAGCTTTCATGATTTTTCATAGTCTTCTGAATGCTTCGTGGTATTTAGAGCTTTCAAAATTTTTTTTTAAAGCTTTCTTGATTTTTTAGCTTTTACGATTTTTCAAAGCTTTCATGATTTCTGTAGCATATTTGACTACTTAGCAAAAGAAGGACTCGATTTATGATATTTGTGATTAAAAATTAGAAAAAAATTTTAAATCCTGAATCATATAGTAAGCAAACTAGCTTGAGCTTTTAAAAGTTTTCTAAAGTTTTCATAAATTAAAAAATGTTTCACAAATTTTTAAGATTTTTTTTACATTTTCTACAAATCTTAAAAATTTACAAAATCTGTTACAGATTTTTAAAAGCTTTTATAAGTTTTCAAAAACTTAAATACATTTACGAGAGATCTTATGAATCTTAGTGGTCTAATTAATGATTTATGATTTATAAATTTCTTAAAATTTTCGTAAAGCTTTCACAATTTTTTGAGCTTTCACAATTTTTCAAAGCTTTCACGATTTCTGAAGTATATTTTACCACTTAACAAAAGAAGGATTCCATTTATGAAGTTTGTGATTAAAAATTAGAAACAAATTTTAGTAAGCATACTAGCTTAAGCTTTTTGAAAAGTTCTAAAGCTTTCAAAAGTTTTCGTAACTTTTCAAAAACTTTTTGTAAAGCTTTCGTGATTTTTTAAGTTTTCGTAAGTTTTCAAAAGCTTTTATAAATTTTCGTAAAGATTTCATGATTTTTTAAGTTTTTATGATTTTTCAAAGCTTTTGTGTTGTCTGAAGTTCTTAAGTGTATTTGACCACATAACAGAATAAAGGACTCGAAAGCCTATGAATAAAAATTAAAAAAAAATGTAAAATCATGAATCATATAGTAAGCATACGAGCTTAAGTTTTAACACATCTTTAGAAGTTTTCATAAGCTTTTAGAAGCTTTTATAAATTTACAAAAAGCTCTCACAAATATTCAAAAGCTTTCATAAGTTTTCAAAATCTTTTATATTTAAAAAAAATTAAATTAAAAGAGAGAGTTTTATATACTATTTACATTGCATACTCTGAAGGGTTCTACTAACAATTGTTTCTGTATCCGAAGACATGATATCCCCCATGCTACAGATTATCCTTACTACTACTTCCAAAGACTTCCTAATGGTTGTATGATTCGAAAAGCATCCCTTTGTTTAACCACCATAACCTCAATTATATATATGCCTTTCGAACACAGCACACTTCCATCCTGTCATTTGTGGCATATAAGTTTCTATAAATTTCCGTTTCCATTGAAAAGCACTCAAAATACATTCAATTACACACATTTATAATACAGTCTACGCAAATTGGTTGTTCCAATTTCGACATAACCTCAATTTGCCATGATACGCTATTGAAAAAGGCTATAATTACAGTGCAGCTGACCGCACACACATGTGCGTGGCCAACAAAAGCGCAAATAACCGTACAAATGTAGTGACTACCGCCTGCTACACAGTGTGGCATAAAAGTACGTATATGTGTTGTTGTAAGCCTATAGCAGCCGAGGCGAGCTTAAATCCCTGAGCTTATTAATTTCCATAACAAAAAGCCATAAAATATTCGTACTTTAAAATAAACATAAATTACAAGCCAACAATTTGTTAGTCCACTCTTATTTATCGGACGTAACTCGAGCGTTAAGCGCACAACGTACAATATACGGCTCGTTATTCATATGTATAGAGTTACAAAAGCAAAAGCGTCTAAATATCCGAACAACTAGCGCAATTTGTAAAGCTTTATCATATTACTTACACATATACACATGTAGATCCTTGTAGTTTGTATCTATTCAAGTGGTGGCTTAAACAATTTGCAAAATTATGCATTCGACAAGCTCTAATGGAGCAAAAGTAGTTAGTGTTACACAGGCGCACACAAGCACATAAATGTATATGGGAATAATAACGTCACTTTTCACCATCCCAAAGGGATAAATATTAAAGGACTCGAATTGCAAGTGGGACATGAAATAATGAAATGAAACAGTGAAAGCTTGAAATCACTCCACTACAAACATTGGCGCCGATATGTGTTGTACAAAATTGTTGCCAAGTATACTAAGTATTTGTAAAATGTTGACTAAGGGTTCGTAGGAAAAATAAGCAAAAATGTGTATTTGGATTATGTAGAAGCTTTCATGAGTTCTTGGAGCTTTCACTATTTATTAAAAAAATATTTATTTTCTATCTTTTTACGCTTTTACGATTCACCCAAGTTTTATTTTTCTATTTTTTAAGCTTTTACGATTTATTAAAGTTTCAAAGGCTGTTCAACAGTCATAAATTCATGAAAGCTTCAGAAGTCAGGAAGAATTTTCAATCATCGTAACAGCTTAGAAAATTGCAAAAATTATAGAAATTTTGAAAACTTACAAACCATGAATCATTCATGAAATTCATTCTTTAAAAGCTTAAAGCTCTTAAAAATTTTTTAAATTTTCTGTAAACTTATGGATGTGTTTGGAAATTTATTGAAATTAAAAAAAAATATTTTAAAAACTTAAAAAGCCATGAATAAAACAGAAGGACAGAAAAAATCCTTAAAGCTTTTGAAAATTTATAACAGTTTTTTTCAAATTAATGAAAGCTTAAGCTTCTATGTTTAAAATATAATTTCCAACAAAAGCAAGCTATCGCGTAATGAATTACTTAAGGCTTTTAGCAATTTATGAAAGCTTTTAAAATTTATGACATTTTGAAAAATTGTGATAGCTTCTGTAAGTTTATGAAACCATTTTAAAATTTACGACGGTTTTTAAAATATTATAAAAGCTTTCCAAATTTGTGAAAGCTTATGCCACTATGCTTATAATGTAAGTTTCAGAGAAAAATAATTTCTCGCTTAACTTAGACTTTTAAAAATTTGTGGAAGCTTTTTAAAGTCATGAAAACTTAAAAATTTGCGAAAGCTTCTAAAAACTTAAGAAAACAATCTCTTCGAAGATAATGTATGTAATATAATAAAACCAATTCTTCTGGATTAAACTAATTAGTCGAATTAACAAATATATTTAAAGATTTAAAAACCACGAATTATTCAAAAAAACTTTAAAACTCAGGAAAGCTTTTGAAAATTAGTGAAATTTTTAAAAATATTGAAAACATGCAAACTTTAAAGCTTTACAAAAATAATGAAAATGAAGACCATGAATTTATTTATGAAAGATTTTCAGATTTTGCGAAAGCTTGGCAAAAATGTTGGAAGCTTTAAAAGCCATTTATAATAAAAACTCATAAGTAAGTGAAAGCTTTGGAAATATGAAACAAATTGCTAAAATCATTATTGAAAGCTTTTGAAAATTAAAAACCGCGAAAGCTTTACACAAATATTGAAAGCTCCAAAACTATTAATCATTTATAAAATCTAATAAAAAATTTTAAAATTCAGTAACATTAATTTTCCAATGAAACTTTCGAAAACTCTTTGGCTTTGTCAAGTTTTTACAAGTTATAAGCTTTTTCGCAAAACTTTTGAAGTTTGAAAGTTCTCAGATCAAAAATTATATAATCGCTGAAAACCGTAAATTATTTATAATCGCTACAAAATTTATGAAAGCTTTTAAAATTTGCGAAAGCTTTACAAGCGCGAAAGCTTTAAAAAATATTGAAAAATTTTAAAACCATTAACCATTCATAAAATTAAAGAAAAAAAATCATGAAAGCTTTTGAAAATATGTGAAAGCTCTAGAAGAAATTAAATTGTAAAAATCATGAGCTTTTAAAAGTACTCATTAATATTTATTATGTAATGAAATGTTTCGAAAATCCGTGAGAACAACAAGTTTGCATGAGCTTAAGCTTTATGGAACCACATTTGAATGTTTTGTATTTTTAAAGCTCATAAAACGGTTAAAATATTGCCACCTTAGAACTTTTTAAGACTATTTTTTATTTTAGACTTGGTTTAAACTGATTTAAATCAATAAAATGTCGACGTTGTTGCCGATTACCATGGACTGTGTTTCACGTGTCCATAATTTTGCATTTCTTTTTTGTCATCTTCCCTTCTATTTCTCACAGGCCATTAACGCTCACAAATATTATTGAAAAACTTTTGAAGTTGTGACACACAAAAGTGCGCTTAATTTTCCATAATTGTAACATAAATTTGTTTAAATGTTTTGCATGAAATCATTTTGAATTATTTCCCGGAACTTTAGGAAACTTTCACTGTTATACTAGAACAACTTGTACGCACTTGTGTATCCTACTCATGACAAATGTGGCACATTGAGTGCGTACAGTGCCAAATGAAAGGACAAAATTCAATTGCAATTTTGAAACTTTCAATAAGTCTCATTTAGTGTTGTCAGTGTTGTAGTGTGTAGGCAGAGATTTTGAATTTTTTGAATGTGCAGATGTAGTGTAAAGTTAGTGAATGGAAATAATGAAGTATTTTGTTAACAAATTTTGTATGTTTACTTGATTGCTCTTTTGAAGAAATTTTGTATTGAAGAAATAGAAATATAGTAGCACATGTTTAAAAACTATATTAAGGGGTCTAATATTGAAATGATATACAAAATTTTTTGAGTAGTAAAAGCTTCACTCCACTGAGAGCTTTCAGACTTTATCTTGTTCTTTTGATTGCTGTAAAAAACTTTCGAACTTTCGACCTTTCGACCTTTCGAACAAACTTGCCTTAATTTTTCGTCTTCTTCACTCACAGTGCAGTTCAGTTTACGCTTAACCTTAAAAGCTCCACTAAGAGCTTTTAGGCCTTATCCAATTATTTCGCAGAATGTAAAAACTTGTTTTTTTTCGAACAAAAACTTCTTAATTTTGCTTCTACTTTGCTAACAATGAAGTTAGGTCCAGTTTTGTGATAAAAGCTCAACTGCGAGCTTTCAAGCTTTATCTAGTTTTTCTGAGTGGGCTTATCCCCACTTAATTTTCGGCCAAAAAGTTTTTAAGCTTTCTATTCTACTTTACTCACAGCGAAGTTTAGTCTAAGCTCTAGGGCAAGGCTTCCGTGCGAGCTTTCAGACATTATCTAGTTTGTATGGTGTTAAAACTTGTTTTTAGGACCAAAATTTTTTAACTTTCCTTTCTACTTCACACACAGTGAGGTTCGGTTAAATTTTGTGGGGAAAGCTGAACCATGAGCTTTAAGATCATATCGAGTTTATTCAAATTTTATAAAAATACTTGCTTTTTGAACAAAGATTTCTTAACTGTCGTTTCTTATAAACACACTGAGAGGTTCAGTCGAATTTGGAGTAAAAGCTCAACTGCGAGCTTTCAGGCCTTAACTAGTAATTTCGAATATAGTAAAAAACTTGTTTTTTGGGACAAACATTTTTCAAATTTCCTTTCTATTTCACATGCAGTGAGGTTAAGTTGAATTTTGTGGTAAAAGCTCAGCTATGAGCTTTCACGCTTTATCTAGTTCTTCTGAATAAGTTGATTTTCGGACAAAAATTACTTTAATTTCCTTTCTACCTCGGATTGTAATCAAATTTATTTTGGACTAAAAGCTCAACTGAGAGCTTTTCTTTGAATTTTACGAATTGAGTCTAAACTGGACTTAAGCTTTAACCTTTTCTTACTGTCGGATTCAAAACATAATTTAAAATAGATTAATACTCCTTGGTAGAGAGTTTGAGCGAGAGTAATGTTTTTTATACTTAGATATTTTTTTATATGAGAGTAGTAAGCTTTACAGGCGACCTCTCTGTGAAGAAAAAAGTGAAAACGTAGTATAAAAGATTCAATACATCCAATGAGGTCATCCAAATTTTCATCATGTGATATATTCCGTCTGCTTAATTCAATCTGGTCAAACTAACAGAGTGAAAATAATCTAAATTTGCTATTTGGTAACCACTGGAGAGTACACGAAACACATTAGTAGAAATTTGTAATGAAAAATAACTAGAACAACAATCACCGAGTATTCTCTGAAGTAATTTGAGGCACTTTTGATTAAATATTTCGCTACCCTCCACCAGAATTTCAATATAGTCCACTAAAGCAGCGTGAAGTCACCACTCAAACTCTCCACTCTCTAACAAGTCGTTTGGTAAATACGCTTGCTAAGCAGGGCAGTCGTATGCATGACCAAGCCAAGTACAAATGCTAATGAAGGCGCCAAAGCGAAAATGCCAGAGATACATACATATTCTAGTGTCTACCTAAATAAGAGGTGGGAAGCAGGAAAGCAGCCATTAGCATGAAAATGGACGTCAATAAAACAAACTTGAGTGCCACTACTAACCGATGTACGAGCGTACAAATGAAAGCGCTCATACGAATTAAAACCTGCGCCCAAATTAATGTGGCATCATTTTTTCTCGCTACACACAGGGGAGACGCCAAGTACGACTGCAACTGATGCTACCACGCACTTTTAGCTTAGGGGTATGTAGGACATGGCAATTTTCTACCAACTTGCTTTCACTAAGTTCGGCCGTTGGGAAGCGAACTTTAATGCTAGCGGTAAATGCAGCCGCTGCTATTAATCAGGTTCCGTGTCAGCGACGTTTGCCATGCGTACGAATGCATCGACATACTTGTGCGTGTGTTCTTACTTCTAGGCATGGACTCGATAGCTTGTGCCTCTAACTGGCTTCGGTCGACTTTTAGCTGTGTTGAATAATGGCAACAAGCAGCGACGTCGGCAATTGATGTCACTGCTCATTTATCGCTGCATGTTAGACGCTCTAGAGGCGCTTCCTGAAGGTAGGTGTTCTAGTTAGATGCACAAGGTGGTCCAAATACGTCTTTTTTATTTTGAGCAAGAAAGTTCTTAAAGGAAAACTTTCAGGATTTTTTAACCTTCCACCATATTTTTTTACTGCTTTCACGATTTTAAAAGCTTCTAAATTTCTTTGACCTTTTAGAATTTTTTAAAGCTTTCACAACTTTTCTAGAGTTTTTTAATCTTTCAGAATAAGCATGCAGGGATCAATCGAGGGCTCTTAAAGATGCAAATATAAACAAAAACATGTTCCAAGCTTTAATGACTTTTAAAGTTTTAAGTACTTTTGAAAGCTTACATAATTGTTTAAACTTTCTCTGTACTTTTTTAACGTTTTCATGACTTTTAAAGCTTTTGTAAAGTTTTTAAAATTGCAAAAGCTCAGAGAAATCCGTCAAGAGCTCCCAAAATCGTAAAAATAAAAAAAAATTAAAGCTTTTGCCACTCTTGGTGCCTTAAGTACTTCTAAACCTTTTATGATTTTTTAAACTGTCACATTTTAGCTTTAATAATTCTTTTACAATTTTCGCAAACTTGAGAGCTTTCATTATGTTTCGAAATTTTTTTTAAAGCTTTCACGTTTTTTTACAGTTTTCGAAGTTTTAGAAGCTTTCACCATTTTAAAAACTTCCACCTTTTTTTTGATTTTTTAATCCTCCGAAACTTTTTAAAGCTTTCATTATTTTTTGAAGTTAATAATTTTGCTAAGCTTTCATGCTTTTTTTTACACCTTTCACAATTCGTTTAAAACTTTCACAAATTTTAAAGCTTTCATGTTGTTTCAAGGTTTCAAATTTTCTAAAGCTTTCACGATTCTTTACAGTTTTCGGAGTTTTAGAAGCTTTTACGAAATTTTTACATCTTTCATCATTTTGAAAGCTTCCAGGATTTTTAGGCTAAAAATGTATAAATCTTTCACAGATTTTTAACAGCACTCATGAGCTTTCATGATTTTTTGAGCTTTCGAAACCTTTTAAAGCTTTTGTAGATTTTTAAGCTTTCGAAACTTTTTAAAGCTTTAATCATTTTTTGAGCTTTCGAAATTTAATAATTGCATAAATTAATCTATGCTATCTAAACTATCAGCATTCATTATGCACTGAGCTTTCATGTCTTCAGAAAAGCTTGAAAAGCGGTCATTTCAAATGAGGTAGTTGAAATTGATTGTTCCTACACGTAACCTCTCCAAAATATTAGAAATGTATACTTAGCTGTCATCTTCTTTCAGAACCACCCCTTACAGGCATGCTTATTTCACGCGTAAGCCCTTCGGCGTTGAGCGCAATTGACACAACAGCCTTTAGAGCGTATTCATGACTAGTGATTTTCGACAATTCACAACACATGTGTTGCTAGAAGCGATCCTCACTGGACGCGACCCTTCAATAACAACACCACAACCAAGCATACATATGTACACTCATGCCCACAACATCAGCAGTCAATTGTTGCTGAGGGCATGTAAAGAACCTGCAATGATTGGCACACACACAAATTCTAACCATGCATGTACAGGCACAGCAGCTCTCCACTAGTAGTAGGCTGCTCTGCGCCTCTAAGTATGCAACAACGGATGAAGAGTGCGTGCTTTTACATATATGTATTATTGCGCACTTGCTACTGTCATGCAACATTCTGTCATTACCTATATATACAACAACAACAATAGCAGTATTTCTAAGCAGCTAACTGCAACAATGTGACTGATTGCTGACGGCTGAGGGCTGTCGAACGCCAACGGCTGCCGTGTCCAGTCAAGCATTTACCCATTCATGCATACACGCACAAGTCACAATGTGGTCTATATTTAGGGTGCCGATATGTTGTAGCTGCGCTCGCCCATATACATACATGCGTTTACATATCTAGTCCGCATGTGTGTATTCTGTTGTGCCACACTCCATATTGTAGCGCCATTAAAGCGTTGACACGCATGCTCATTACCATTTCATGCCAAACTCTATTGGGTATTATTGTTTTTGTTGTTGTTGTTGTCATTTGCTTAACTATTCGTTGCTAGTGCTAACCTATTGCCGCATCGCATTGTTGTTACTTGGTTTTATTGTGCCCACTGTTGGCAATTGGATTGATGATAATTCCATTGGTCTAATTTGCCAAAGCCCTTCTGGTATTAGTCCAGTTGCAGGTGTGCCAAATCTTATTACTTCGTAAGTTATTTGCATTTCAAGCGTGCGAATGTGCGCCGAATACGAATTGCTAACAATTATTTGTGCCTAAGTTGATTGTGTGTGTGTGTGAATGTGTCTTGGAATCAGAAAAGCTTAAGCTTAAAAGTGAAATAGTATAAGTAATTTATTGGAAATCTAATTTGAAACAAGGTTTCCTATTATAACGACTGTAGAGGAACACTTATGTCGCCTTATTACTGTCTTAAGAATCTCATTTTGCAATTCTTTTGAGAAGTCCCTAAAATAAAAGCATAGAAAAGTGCCTATCTAAGTTTATCCATTAGCTAAGTAGATGGGTAGGAGGAAGTAGGGGAACTTCAGTCCTTTAAACGTAACCTATTCCCAACTTCAGACTCTCCCACGGAACCACCTGATTAAGTATTACTTCCTGGGAGCGATAAGACATTTAAGTCTCCTCTAATGCACGGTGTGACGGGTGCATAATCTGCTCTATATGTCTCAGTTTTGTCAAGATTGAGGCTGTCGCGACAACTTTCCCGTTCTCAGTGTACTGGCACATAAGTGTCGTTTTTCCCTTTTACTTAAATAGTGAGGGTAATAAAAGAATACATGCTCAGGGTCTTCTAAGCCCTCTGAAAACGTCGGACAATTCGAACTAATGTCGTGCGGAAATCTGTACAGGTAGCTTTTAAAGCACCCATGCCCCCTCAGTATTTGGATTAGGTGGAAATCCAGGTCACCATGCCGTCTGCCTATCCACGAATGGATGTCCAGTATCAGTCTGTGGATCCACCGTCCTTTGAGTGAGTACCTCCACTTTGTTAAGCTTTTGACTCTCTTCTCTTTTAATTTAACGGCTTTTTGTTGGTATTTCCTCAACACCACATCATACATTAGGTTCCATAGAAGGGGCTTAGAACTAAGCGATGGATTTAGAGAGATCTATATCTGGTTTGTGATAGAGCTTGGTATTCACAGAGGAAGTTTAGAACCCTTTTCTTGCTACCTTCGGACTGGCAGCTGCGCCAAGTTTTATCGTAGAGTCCTACCTATTTTAAAAACATGTTCTCCAAATGACCTCTAAGCCTATATATACTTTTCCATATAATGATTCCTTAGTTTTTGCCCCGTTATATTTTGGCCATTTCTGTTTCGCTACTTTGTATTTGGTTGTAGTTTACTGACTTAGCCCACTGGACTAGACTTGCCATTGAGCTTGAAGTCTTCCTACATTGGTTTACTAAGCAGGATTTTAGGCGACAACAAGGCTCTACTAATTTGGCTGTCTGTGTAAATGGTCGCTTTCTGTATCCTCCTGTAGTTGTCAAGTATAACTCAATGGCTCTCTCTATGCCTAGTACTATCGCTTGGAATAGTAAGTTTGGTAGAAAAAAATTTAGAGAGATACCAAAAGCCTCGGAGTATACTCCGTCCCTGTTTCCATTTTGGTCTTGTCGGTATATATTGAGTATTCTCCTCCCTTTCCGCAAGCAATTTTGGTACCTTCGGTATACATATATTGAGGTAGTATTCTCTTCCCCTACTCAACCTTATCTCCAATTACGTCTAAAGGGTATTTTCACCTTGAAGTAACTACTGAAATCCAACCTTGAGATGATATAATTTGAACCCAATGAGCTTCTATGTTTTTAACCAAAAATGGGGGACATTAAGTCTATCGTATATCTTTTCGAGAATTTTTTAAAATTTCTCCTTTGATAACTATTTTTTTGACTCACAAAATGCAAATAGCTAGGATAGTCCAAAATATATTTTTCTATTGTTTTAATTAAATATTTCCCCTATATTTGTCACAAGTTCTTCTGGCGATTCGCTTAAGAGCGATCATCTATTTAAAGTAAGAACGTGTTTTAGTTGTTCGGCTTAAGTATTTCTTTGAACAAAAACAGTTGGTTCCAATGAAAGATCAGCTCGTTATGTGGCTCCTCTGTAGCTAAAAAACCTCTCCTTCATTGGGTTGAAATATCGCTCTCCTTTTTGTTTGTTGGTTGTGTTCCACTTGTTCAAATTTTCTAAAAATAAAATATTATATTGACGTGCTTCACTGATCAAAAATGGAGGGTTCCTTTGAGAGATCATCTTTTTTGTGACACTTCTGTAGCTAAGAGTTTATAGTCATGAAATTATTGCCTTCTTTCATAGACTGTGAAAATATTGTCTACTTTCATGGGACAGCAGATGTGTTCCACTTGTTCAGTTGGCTTATCTTGTTGAACAGTGACAATATTTGTTGATTTAACAACCGCCATATAAAAGGACATTTTGTAGCTGAGCTGGAATAATTCCGCAGGCACTTGACCTCACAGAAGTTAAAGGAAACTTCAAGAAGTGATGTCTTGACTAGAGCTAATCAGAGTTTTTGTAATTACAAGGGCAGCAGAGACTTTTCAAAGACATCAGAATTCATAAATTCCATCATACTGACCAAATGATTCGGTATCAGCTCGATTATGACATTCTTCTTCTAATTATACATGGAATACATGAAAATACATCGTCTAAGTATTCCAAAAAATAATTTAAATATTTTATATACAAATCACTTTCCCTAAGTGAACACAATTACAACCAACGAGTGCTCATTATAGCGCTCATTTACTTTGAAAGCCACTCAGTCACGCAGTGTTGCATTTCGCTTTAAACTAAAAACGTAGTTAGCTCCGCTTTTGTTGTGCCACAAGTAGTCAACCACCTCTCTCTACCTACTTATGCACATACATATTTACATATATTTGATGAATATGAGGTTGCAAATTTCAATAGCTCCTCGGTGCATTTCACTGCACTTCCTGTCGCCGCAATTCTGTGGCAAGCAAGAATTAATTTCCATTCACAACTTATGGGAAAGTATGTCAGTGACAAAGGGAAAAACTATGCAAAGAACAAATAACAACAAAAATGACAAGAAAATGAAATGAGTTGCGGAATACTTAGCGGCAAAGCAGATAAAAGAAAAACTTGGCAGTTGCGGTCACAGAAAGTGGTGCAGGCACAAAGCGAAGCTAGAACAAACTTCATCGACGTCGAATAGCAATTTTCTTTCTATTTCCTTGTTCCGATATGCTTTTTGACAACTTTATTGCATACATTATAGTTTTTAAATTAATTTGCTTTATGGAAAAAAGGGAGAAGTTAAAAGAAGGAAAAGTTAAAGTGCAATAGTATAGCAGAAGGCGCTGAACGAAAATCTAAACTGAAAGCAAGTTCTAGTGTAATTTCGAAGATCAGCACAAAGTCAAAACTGAAAACAGGGACATATGCCGTATTAAACCCAACATTAAAATCAAAGCATAGAGGGGACTTAGGGTTAGACTGAAATTTTCGAAGAAAAAGACTGACAGTAAGATTAAAATCAAGACCAAGAGCATAGTCAAGACCAAGGCCAAGGCCAAGATTTATTCTAATACCATGATTAAGATCAATACTAAGGCCAAGACCAAAGACAAGATCGAGACAAAGATAAATTCGAATATCACGACTAAGATCAATACTAAAACCAAGACCAAGACAAAGACCAAAACCAAGACCAATACCAAGAACAAGACTAAGATCAAGATCAAGGACAAAACCAAAACCAAGACCAACACCAAGACCAAGACCAAAACCAGGACCACGCCTGAGACCAAGGCCAAGGTCGAGGACAAAACGAGGGCTCAGATCAACACCAAGGCTAAGACCAAAACCAAAAACAAAATCAAAAAACAAAGAACAAGACCAAGACCAACACAAAAAAACGAGATCACGTCCAAGATCAAGAACCAGTTCAAGAAAGAGAGCAAGACCATGACGATGCCCAAGAAGACCAGGACAAACATCAACACCAAGACCAAAAAAAAATATTAAGACCAATATTAATATTATAATCAATGCGATTATCGAAGGCAAAAGACCGAGATAAAAAAACAGGCAATGACATCATCGAAACCATGATTAAAACTATGGAAGGTAAAAAACAATCCACGTGCTCTAAAAAATCCAGGACAAACACAAGCTAAAAAGAGAAGTAGGTATAAGACAGACACCTGAATACCTCCTATGCCTCTGTCCAGCACTATCTAAAACACGTCTTAAGTACCTAGAAGTTTCGCAGTTCAAGGGGTTAGACGAAGTAATAAACTTAGTTATCAAGTCGCTCATAAAGTTACTAAAACGCATTAATGTCTTGTTTGATGAATACTTCGGCTGAAATAAATTTGAACCTTCATCTGGCATTACTAAGGACCTGTGGGTATTTGTGCGGCATAACAACCGGCCAGTATAACGTAACCTAACCGAATTATGCCATAAATACCACAATCTTTAGGACTAAGACTATATAATCGAGAAATCAAGTGCTCCTTAACAATGACTTAAGAAAATATCATCTTTGCTTACTTAAAATTGAATAACAGCAAAAAAGAAACTTCAAGAAGTGACACGATCCTCTCTACACACGTTCAAGGCACAATAAACTAACGTAAATTTAATAGCGCAACAATGTAAGCGCCGACTTTGCAATTGCAATTTGTCACAAAGCCACAGCGAGAATTTAAGACATTCTGCCAAATATCAATTTACGCCCAATAATGTGCCAGGCAATTCGAAATGTGAAAAGAAAAATACAAAAGCAATAATGAAATAAGAAACAGATATGCCACGACGACATTTGATGCTCGTCGATACCCACCGATAACTAAGCACGTTGTGAGACACATAGAAGGACCGGCGGATCACACACTGAAGATGCCTGCTAAACCGACTGCGTGATTGCAGCAACAGCTTGTGCAACTTTAAATTGCGGCAAACAACACGACGGCTGCTCGATTTCTTTAATCGCCATGAAAACATAAATATTTTCTTTGCAACCGAGAAAAAGAAGTATTTAAATAAGTCTGGCATAACAACGGCGCAGCAATAAAAACCCAAAAAAGAAAATAAGAATAAAGCAAAACCGAGCTCTACGGAATTGAGTGCGATCGACGTTGCAGATGTCGAACGTTGGCTTGTGACAGACGCTGTAACTTTCTGATTGCGGCTTTGTGCCACTGTGACGGCGACATCATCTGCAACGCTGCAACTGTGGCGAAATTAAATGTCAGCTGCGGATCGAATGACAGCTGCGGTTCAGCGTTGTAATCGCGATTACAGTGTAAACGGCAATGAGTTGCTTTTCAACTTCCTCTGCTCCACTTCCACTTCGATTTGTACTGCTTTGTTTTTCATGAATTTATAATATACCCTGAACGGGGTATATACATTTTGATAAGATCAAGATTAAGACTAAGACCAAGACTAAGATCAAGAGCATAACCAAGGCCAAGACCAACACCAAGACCGGCATCAAGACTATGATCAAGACCACGGCCACGGCCACGACCAAGACTAAAACCAAGACCAAGACCAAAACCAAGACGGCGATAAGGACAAATACAAAGACGAAAACTAAGAACAAAACCAAGACCGTGATCAAGACCAAGACCACGACCGAGACCAAGCCGAGACTAACACCACGACCAATGCCAAGAGCAAGACCAGACCAAGACCAGACCAAGACCAAGACCAAGAGCAAGACCATGACCAAGACTAAAACCGAGACCAAGACTAAAACCAAGAACCAAGACCAACACCAAGACCAGGATCAAGACCAAGACTATGATCAAGACCAAGACCAGGATCAAAACCAAGACCAGGACGGAAATGAGGACAAATACAAAGACGAAAACTAAGAACGAAACCTAGACCAAGAGCAAGATCGAGACCTATACTAAGACTATGATCAAGATCAAGATCGAGACCAAGGCTATGACTAAGACCAAGACCAAGACCGGGACCAAAACCAAGACTAAGGCCAAGACCAAGACCAAGAGCTAGACAAAGATCAAGATTATGATAACGGTCAAGATCAAGACCAAGACCAAGACCAAAACCAAGACAAAGACTAGCATGAAAACATCGGAGTCCCTCCAAAGTATGCGTAGTATAAATGATCAGCCTTGACAAGTTGAGTGTATTTAGCTGTGATTATATCCATCAGTTTTTAAGACATCGCTCTAAAATTTTGCACGCGTCCCTTTCTCTCTAAGAAGCTACTCATTGGTCGGAGCCGCCGATATCGGACGACTATAGCATATAGCTGTCATACTAATTGACCGTTCAAAATCAAGTCTTTGTACGAAAAACTTTTTTATTTGGTGAGATATCTTCACGAAATTTTACGTGGATTATTTTCTAAGCACAGGCTGCCATACCTGAAAAAACTTTCCGGATCGGACCACTATAGCATATAGCCGTCATACTAATTGACCGTTCAAAATCAAGTCCTTGTATGGGAAACTTTTTTAATTAACCAGATATCTTCACGAAATTTAGCATGAATTATTGCCTAAGACAAATTTATAATCACTGAAGAAAATTTTCAGATCGGACCAATATAGCATATAGCTGTCATATAAACTGACTATTCAAAATTCTTGTAAGTAAACTTCTTCATTTATGAAGGGTATTATAGCCTCGCTGCAACTGAAGTTAACATTTTTGCTTGTTTTTTTTTTAATTTTTTTATTTTGGTTTCGAGAAGTATGTGCGCGAAATATGACAGATCAGCGGAAAAAATCAACAAGCCTTGCTGGCTTAATACTTTTTCTGCGACATTCATTTTTTCCCTTCTCTCTACTCTTTTTTTGCACATTGGCGCTCTTATGTCAGCATTGAGACCGTTAACGTTGATATTTCACTGGCTGCAAGATTTTTGCAATTTATGTCTATTTGTTTGCTGTTTTTTTTGTTGCTTGCCCGCTTCGTTCTTCGAGCTGTCTTATGGCGGCAGCGACTTTTATAATGACATCGCGTGGAATAAGTATGCGACAGCCGCTGTGATTTTATGGCGCTGATATGCGCATAAAATTGGAGTAATTGAGTCAGTAACAACAACAACTGCAATACCATATTTATTTACTTATTTTTTCAATGCAACATCTGCTAAGTGACCGTGGTCTTGGTGTCCGCCACTAACCAGTTTTTGCTTAACGGTTTATCCGCTGATGCAAATGCTGTAACAAATTGGCATCAAATTGAAAATTAATTGAGGACTTGTTGGCCTAAGACGTGTTTTCAATACGGCGCATGCGCATGCATCATTTTTTCGTGAAATTAATAAACAAGCTGGGTGTATAAATTAGCTGTCAAGCGTTGTCGCATGTTAACAGGTATGGACAGGAAAACTGACGATTAATTTATCATAGAGCATTTAAAGGAATGCGTTGGGACTTGAACTTGTTTAGTGCTCTAAATATTACTTTGATTTAGACTACTATTAAATGTATTACTGGAATGCAGATGAAGGCTGAGATTATGCGCAGACTTCAAACTGGAACTAACAGCAAAATCTTGGCAAAAATGCCACTGAAATATATACCAAAGTAATCATGAAAATTAGTACGAAGATCAGGAGCTTGATCACTTCTTTTCTTCTACCGTTCCTTTACTGGCGTACCCGAGTTAGAAACAGCGCGCCAGTCGTTTCATCTTTTCGCCAAGTCCTTCTCCACCTGACCTCTTCAACGGAGTAAATGTCTTCCTCTTCCTTTGCTTCCAATGGCGGATAGTGCGTCGAAAACTTTCACCTCTGAAGCGTTCTCTTCCGGACAACATGACCTTGGTTGGTAAGAGTGATTCTGCGTTAGATTTTCAAGACTGAAGTCATTTCTTTTCATTATTCTAAAATTAAATTAAGGAAGATGTCGAAAGCAAGTGTATATTCAGCTACAGTTAATAATCAAGGCTAACCAAATGAATCAAGTTCAATAACAGATATTGACTGAGGTCACTGACAAGTTGATTATCAACACTATGATCGAGTTCAATATACATATATAGAGCAGAAAGATCAAGATCTAAACCATTATCTTGATTAATAATATAAGGAGGTTTAAAAAAAGTATCGCTTTCCAAAACACAAAACGAGCTATAATAAAGTCAAGATCTGTCTAAAAACCTAACTAGAATAAATAGTAAAAACTACGAGTATATCAAAAAAGGGCTCAATATTCCCAAATATTTCCTACAACCAAACTTCGGAGGCCTCTAATGCGCTAACCGCAAAGACTAAACAATAGAGATTCTCTTAAAGGCTAGGACCAAGATTTGGGAAGCTGCGATAAGATCGCTACCGATGTGGCCATCAAGCTAATGCTATAGACTAAGATCAGGAACAAGAAATCAGAAGCAAAACTGGCATTCAAATCTAAATCAATATTAATTTAACATTGGCATCGACGACCAGCTTCTGTGCGACTTCGGAATCCGCTTGTCCTTGGTAGAACTCAGGAGATCTACTGAACTACTTACTGTTAGCAAACTTCATCTTGCGCAATACTAGGAGTTCATACTGGACGTTGTCCAAGCACATTGTTCTATAGAAATTCATGCAAAACGACTAAATGTTTTGTCGGACGTTTGTTGTCCAAGTTGTTTAAAGGATTATGAGGTGGAAACCTTCAGGCACTATCCTCTATTGTCTAGCCGTTGCAAGACTAAAGTTGAAACATCTCGGTAGTAGTACCTTCGGCGAACCCAAAGACATAACCGAAACTGTCTTTAGGTGTCTCAACAAATTTGTGATAGACCCAAGGCGCTCAGTCGATTTTAAAGGTCTAGGTACCACAACTAATCGGTGTTCTAAGCTGATTAGGATCAAACTCTTCACCTAACCTAACTCTAATATTGGAGTCAGTATAAAGATCATTATCAAAAGTAATATTCGAGGACTATAAAGCTATGAGAAAATTATAAAGATAAAGCGAAAAATAAAGCAATATCATTATCAATATGTAGACTACAGAAAAGAATCAAAAAGAAAATCAAGAAATAACTGGCGACTATAAATTAGCTAAAATAAACAACAAGATCAAGATCAACATAATATGAAGACGCATTCTGGGATTAAAAAACAGTAGCTGTAAGATCGATGCCATGGCGCAGAATCATCAATAGCTGGTAGTACTAGTAAAGTAAATGCCTCTTTAAAATAGAAATGTAGGCATATCCGTTCACCCGACCTTCAATAAGAGTGTTCTGTCTCAATGCTTCTGTTATAGGTGAAGCAGCGCCACACGATTCTACCAACAGATTGTCTTACAGTAAGCAGTAAGTATTCAGCTTTGTATAGGGTGATTTTTTAAGAGCTTGATAACTTTTTTTTTAAAAAAAAACGCATAAAATTTGCAAAATCTCATCGGTTCTTTATTTGAAACGTTAGATTGGTTCATGACATTTACTTTTTGAAGATAATTTCATTTAAATGTTGACCGCGGCTGCGTCTTAGGTGGTCCATTCGGAAAGTCCAATTTTGGGCAACTTTTTCGAGCATTTCGGCCGGAATAGCCCGAATTTCTTCGGAAATGTTGTCTTCCAAAGCTGGAATAGTTGCTGGCTTATTTCTGTAGACTTTAGACTTGACGTAGCCCCACAAAAAATAGTCTAAAGGCGTTAAATCGCATGATCTTGGTGGCCAACTTACGGGTCCATTTCTTGAGATGAATTGTTGTCCGAAGTTTTCCCTCAAAATGGCCATAGAATCGCGAGCTGTGTGGCATGTAGCGCCATCTTGTTGAAACCACATGTCAACCAAGTTCAGTTCTTCCATTTTTGGCAACAAAAAGTTTGTTAGCATCGAACGATAGCGATCGCCATTCACCGTAACGTTGCGTCCAACAGCATCTTTGAAAAAATACGGTCCAATGATTCCACCAGCGTACAAACCACACCAAACAGTGCATTTTTCGGGATGCATGGGCAGTTCTTGAACGGCTTCTGGTTGCTCTTCACCCCAAATGCGGCAATTTTGCTTATTTACGTAGCCATTCAACCAGAAATGAGCCTCATCGCTGAACAAAATTTGTCGATAAACACATTTCGAACCGAACACTGATTTTGGTAATAAAATTCAATGATTTGCAAGCGTTGCTCGTTAGTAAGTCTATTCATGATGAAATGTCGAAGCATACTGAGCATCTTTCTCTTTGACACCATGTCTGAAATCCCACGTGATCTGTCAAATACTAATGCATGAAAATCCTAACCTCAAAAAAATCACCCGTTATCTTTCGTCGGATCAGCGTCTTCATCCCAAAAGATCACATTCTTTCAGTGCTCGACAGTTCAGTTTTCATGAATTTTGACCCATTGGTATCGCTTTCTGCGTTCAAAAACTTTTTTTTTGCAGTCTTTCATTCGACAAAATATTTTCACAATATTTGGCATGGATAGTTGTCTAAGGTAATGGTGAAACGCTTGAAGAAATTGTTAAGATCAATTCACTATAGCTTATAGCTACCATACAAATTGAACGTTCGGATTGAGGTATTTATATGAAAAACTTTTTTATTTAACAAGCGAAACTTCACGAAATTCGGCATGGATTATTTTTCAAGGCAGTACTACGATATCTGAAGATTTTTTCCAAATCAGACCACTATAGCATATAGCTGTCATACAAACTGGCTGATCAAAAACAAACGCTTATGGATTTTTTTTACTTGTGTAGGGTATTATAGCTACGATGCAACCGATGTTTGCGTTTTTATTTGTTGTTTGCTCCAGTTGTCCACTGGCTGCTGTGACGTCACTGCCAAAGTTCAAAGCCACAGAAAAATCTTGCGGTTGTGTTTACTTGCAAAATTCCGAAATTTGTTTACACTGCTAATAAAAGCTGTGCGTACATACATACATATACTGATATATGTATGTATATTATATATACGCACAAAAATATATATAGATATATATATATAAATATATATTTGTGTTTATAAATGTAGATCATAAGCTTATAGTTTCCATTTTTGTGGTTTTTAGCTGGAAAACAAAAAGTCTTTGCATAAAATTATGTTTTAATACTTTTCAAGGCGAATTAATTTACGTTGAAAAAGATAAGAGCACTTTGTCAGCAGAGTTGATTTTATTTATTTTAAAATAAATACATTTGAAGTGGATTAAGCAAAGATAGTCTCATTCAAGTGGTATTACAGCTCTTATTAGATTTTGTATAAAGTGTTTAGATAATCTTTTAATTTAATTAAAAGAATTCAGCTTAAAATCATTCATCCAAAAATAATTGAATTAAAAAATAGTTTCGTTGAAAATCATTTCAATGCCAGCTCTTGCATGTGAGCCGACTAAAGCAAGTAAATTCTCCCATATTTGTGTATTGCTTATAACAATTAAAAATAAATGCTCGAATTGCAAACAAAGGTGTCCACTGTCATGGCTTCTTAGAGTCTTGCATAACTGCAGTTAAGCGTGTGTGGAAAGTACTGAGGTATACTTACTAATATATGATATATGTATATCTATACATAAGCTCAGTTACATTATATATGTATATATCTACAGTAGTGGACAAAAGTCTACATATCCATACTTCTCATAATATACATAGTTGTAACATGTGATCCAAGTAGAGGTACTTTTTCCAATAGCCTCTTTTTGACAGATCACGCATGAGTTGTGTCAAGCTGTCATATCACTTTTGTTTCGTTTTGTTCGGCATTTCATCATGAAAAGAGAACGTTTCTAAATCATTCAACTTTCGTATGAAAATTCACGTTCTATAAAGAATTTGTTTCGCGCGCTTCGTTCAACTTATGGTCAACATAATCGGCCTACTGAGCGTACTATTAGTAACACAATCACCTATCTAGAGATCCAACAATCATAACTGGGTAATATTCGACCGCATAGACCACGTTCAGCCTTCTCAAGCGACATCGTTTCCCTTTATGGACTAAGTTTCAAGAAGATTCGTCCTTTTCGGGCCAAATTTTGTTTAGCGATTAGACAAATTTTTGGCTCAATGGATATATAAAGAATCGAAATTGCCGCATTTGGGACGACGAGCAACCAAACGTTATTTAAGAGCTGCCATTTCATCCAGAAAACACAACGGTTTGGTATGATTTTTGCGCCGGTGGAATCATTGGTCCATATTTCTTCAGAAATGATGCCAGTGAGAACATAACGGTCAATGGCGACCATTATGGCGCAAAGCTAACCGACCATTTGATGCCTAAGTTTGATGTTAGTGATCTCGGCGATATTTGGTTTCAACAAGACGGCGGCACTTCATACATATCGCATTAATCAATAGATTTATTGAGAGGATTTATTGAGAGAACACTTCGGTGATATTTATCAGATATTATTACATATGGGGCTGGTCGTTTGCCCACCAAGATTGTGTAATGACACAGCGTTCGCCTTTTTTCTGTGAGGATATGTAAAGTCTGAAGTCTATGCAGACAATTCCGCTTCGATTCAGGCCTTGGAGCAAAACATCAGGCGTGTCATTCGTCAGTTACCAGTCAAAATGCTTGAACGGGCCATCGAAAATTGGACTCAATGGATGGCCCATCTGAGGCGTAGCTGTAGGTGGAAGTTCAACATTTTTTAGAAGGAAAAAAGTTTGAAGCAAATCTAAAGATTGGTTTAGTTGAGGGTAATATGGATCGTTACAAGTAAAAGACGCTGCTGGACTATAAGTTGATACCTATAGTAGATAAATTGGATCTCAGCATCAGTTGAGTCTTCTTACAAGTTAAGATTGCAAACATAGGGTGAAAATTAGTAAGGTTTGGTACTTTATTATTGTCCCAGACGAAAAGTTTTTGTATTTTCAGTACCACAAAAAGCTTTAGTGTATTTAGAATTTTGTCCGCCACTGTATATGAGTTCGTGTGCTGTGAGAACGCTACAGTTTACATTGGCGACAAAATAATATTCCTAATGTGCTGCCGTCACTTGGCTCTTGAGTGCTCGAAAATTTCAATATAATCAAGAATGTGCACATTGAAATGCGCCATCGCAATGCCAAACTCATATTTCAGCTTGCAATTCAGTGGAAATTAATGTAAACAACTTTTAAGGCAAAAGAAAAATATTAACTGACTTTATGCTGTGAAATAAGTGACTACATATATGACATACATACAAGCATTTCTTGCGAATGTGAATTCGCTGGTATTTTTTTACGAGGGTTACCACCAACTATCATAGTTGCGGTTATCAGAAGTTAAGGAAGCAAGCAAATGGTTTCAAGATCGAGATCGGCTTCTGTAAAGACACATAATGGAAACCTGATAACAGACCCCCAGACTAATACACTCAAAATTTGTGGAGACTTCTCGAAACTGTTAAATGGCGGAAGAAGTGTGCGAAGGATGAAGACTGGATTTTCGATAATGACGTGAAGAGGGGATGATATCTAAGAAGCAAGAAGCTTCTAAATGATAGCATCAGGTGTAGGTAGCAAGAGCAGTTGGGAGAATGGTCCTAACAGTCGAGTGACATACGGAACGTTGGGTTTTTTCAGTATAATCCAGACTTCGGGTTTTGTCCAAGTCCGGGTTTTTTGCTTACGTGGCATGCGCCTCTAAATGTATTTTTGCATTAGAAGCACCTATAGGATAGGTCGAGGTGTGGGGCATTGTCTGAAGATTGGGCCCTCGTGATAGCGGATTGCCTAATATACTCAGATATTAGGGATCTTGGAGGTATTGGGATAAGCTGGACTGATGAATGTTTAGATATTAGCGATGTTCACGCGTCGTTTGCGCGTGAATTGTTTAGGCGGCAATGGCGTTTAACTGAGAATTTGTGATGTGCATATAAGGTTCAACCGGGTCACCAGTCCAGAGCAGCGTGGAAGCTTAACTGGTAGTAGTTTAAGCTACGAGGTCTCAACTTACACTGGTAGCACGGGGAGAAGGAGGAACTTGATCATTTGGACCTGCTCCTCGGGGAGTATCGGTTTGGTTGTGGTGTAAACCTAAGTGAGGAATTGGATTGACCTGAAATTTTAAGAGCCCTGATCAACGCATTGATTTGATCCGCTGTACTTTTGACCGTCGTGGAGTAAGGCTATCGGTAGCAGACCACTGTTGGTGGCTATAAATTTGATACATTTAAAGACTTCGTATGTCTCAGTACTAGCATAAATTCCAACTCTTGCCAACAGGTGAGAGCCATGATTACCGAAGAATATGGAATCATGAACTGCACGAGTTCTACACTTGGATATAAGTAGTTAAGCGCATTAAACTCCCACGAATGCACTGTTTAGGTCATGTAGTCCGCTTAGAAGATGTTCCATTCGAGACCCATGGGTGGACAAGCAAGGGCGCAATCTAATGGAAAGAACCAGGTTGCCTAATCTGTACATTTCGATCGTAGTCTTCGGAAGCACTATCTGCAAGAGCAATCGTCCAGAAACAACAGGAGGGAGATTGTGCTCCATCTGGACAACGATAGGCAATACACTTCGATGTGAGACTCCGGAAGCATCATCTGAAGGAAACAATCGTCCAAAAGCGATCAGCTTTAGCCAAATCGAGAGGATTTTACAAAAAAAAATCCTTGATTTATTGAGGTAACCCTCGTAGCAACTACAACTTTGGAGGCACTCAGTGTTCCAGCCATTTCAGCAACGAAATACGAGCTTCATTGGGTAATATTTGCTGAGTGCCTGTCCCTTTTTGTCACAGATATGCGCCGCTAGAAATCGTCTGATGTACACACATACAATTATAGACGAGTAAACACACAAACTTGCAAAATAAATATGCATAAATAATTTATTTTTGTTGTTGCACCCACAAACAACAAATAAATGTGAAGCGCGAATTGAAGCGCGTTTCGGTGCTTTACAATTCGTGAGATACGATTATTTATATGCTATATGACAAAAGGCAGTAACTAAAGTCAACGATATTGTACGGAGATATGTAGTGTTGCACAGAGATGCAGCGTGTCGCAACGTGGCAATAGCTGAGTTACTTATGTATATATAAATGTGTGTGTATATTAAAGTTTTGTTTACTTTGTGCAACAGCTCCAAGGAAACTGCCATTATAGTGCACTGAAGCGCAAACACACACACAGGCAACTTTTTGTTGCCACACAGTCGTTCTTCCATTGCAATTCACCGATATTCATTGTTACGCCGCAAGCTAACAACACTTATACATATATAGTTATATATGTATGTATATATACAACTAAACAATCATAATACTATGCAATTGTTGTTGTTTTTGTTGCTATTGTTAATGTTTACGTTGCCATTGTGTTGCACTCCATTTGACACTCCACAATGGCATGAATAACGAGCGCCACAATGACGTGTGTCAAATGTGACAATTGTTCAAATAGCAGAAAACTGCATGAAGAAGAAGAAGAAAAACAAAGTAAAATGTTAAATTCGGTTACCACGAGGTTATACCCTATACAAATACAAAGGTTCCGTACAAGAACCTGACTTGGATCGGTCAGTTTGTACGGCAGATATATGCTATAGTAGTCCGATCTGAACAGTTTATTCGGGAACTAAAAGTTCAAAGTAAAGAAAAGGCTAGAGTTTAGGTTACAGAATACCTAAATGCTTATAGTCGTGGTTGAGTATGAGAGCTGGTGACAGCATATTTCCACATACATGACAAAATGGATCACATCGTAAACGCACTCTTCACCGCACACGAAAAAAAAGCTAGAGATCCAGAACAGACTTTAAGATTTCCGCAAATCCCCCAGTTTACCCTCGAAGAACTGCTAATAGTCTCTGGAAAGCTCAAGGCCAATCGGCGCGGATGGGATCCCTGCAAAATCTCTGAAAACTAGCGCTGCAGAGCGATTAGTAGTACTATCGAATACGTACAATGGCTGCCTCGGAACCGGAATAATCCTCGAACACTGGAAAAAGCAACGCCTGGTTTTAATCAGTAAGGGAAAAGGAGCCCCAATTTGCCATCAGCATACCGTTCACTATGTATGCTTGACACAGCGGGAAAGCTCTATGAGAGTATACTTAAAAAACGGACTCGAAGCGGCTATCAACGAAGCTGGAGGACTCTCACCTAGACAACACGGCTTTTGACCTGACAGATCAACTCTAGGAGCTAAAAAATTGGTCATAGAAAATGTAGAAGCCGCGCAGCGTAGATGGCCAAAATACAAAAAAATAGTGTCGCTGGCGACTTTACATGACGGGAACGCCTTTACCAGTGCTAAATGTGTGGATATGATCGACGCTCTCGAAAAAAGTTTTAAAATCCTCACCTACCTCAGAGCTGTAATACGGAGCTACTTTAGTAACAAAAAACTGGAGCTATATACATACATATGTATGTATGTAGTAGTGCTTTCAATTTTAAGAAAAATATAAATTTAAATTTTACAAAAATAGTAATTAAATAAAGGCGCTAAACCATCCATTGTAATAAAATATATAAATTTTAACGATTTTAATTACCTTTTGTTTTGTTTAGATCAAGTTCCAATTGGTCACCGGAAATAAAAGAGAAAAATTTCATTAATAAAACACCAAAATATTTATTATTATGTTTTTGCTAAATATTATAAGATATTTTGTAATAGTAAACATAATTTCTTTATAATATGTACATAAATACTCGTATACATATGTATGTATCTCACTTTCAATGTTGTCAGCATAGCTAGCTCCTACTTATATTCTTTTTAAAAATAACTTAACTATAAGTCACTATGTAATACCGTAAAAAATCTTCCAAAAATTAATTTTTAATACCGCAGTAATACGAGTATTTCTATGCAATTCTATAAAATTTCATAGCGAATGTCAACAGCGAAAGAATGCTCGTTCATACACACAAACGAACTTCCCATATATGTAACTCCGTTTGACTTCCACTATATACCCTCCCATACTCTTCAAATGTTACATATGCAATCAATAGTAAACAAATATGCAGCTCTCTATAATTACATACACACTTAAATATTGTATATTGACGTATCACATACAGATTTACATTTCCAACATTTCCAACCTGTCACTAGCTTACTTTCCTTTGTCAACTCGCTGCAATAACAAAATTGTTACATTCATTGCAGGTGCTGCTAAACAAACACAATTTGAAAAGAAAACCAGCAAAAAAAAGAAGCACGCATGCAAAATATTCGCAACG
The DNA here is from genome assembly GCF_023373825.1 of Bactrocera dorsalis. Classification (NCBI taxonomy): domain Eukaryota; kingdom Metazoa; phylum Arthropoda; class Insecta; order Diptera; family Tephritidae; genus Bactrocera; species Bactrocera dorsalis. The sequence goes on along the minus strand of NC_064307.1, from coordinate 65,041,643 downwards.
CACTTCTACTTCTTATGTATGCATTCTCCATTCTCTCCCACTGAACTACATAGTAATTGCCGAAACTTAATAAATGGTTTGTTGTTGGAAACTGTAGCAAACATTAAGCAGTGGAGTGAGAGACTGCGTGTTGTTGCGCTAATACACTAATTAAGAGATCAAACGTATTGATGAGTGGCTGTGAGAGACAGCGTGAGTATGTTGGAATGTGTCACCGTTTGGCTTCATACTCATTGCAAGTACTGGAATTCGATGAACTGTTGCTTCTTTCGTAAAAGAGTAGAATAATTGTGAATTTGACTATAAATTGTTAATAATTAATTAATAAAATGTGTTTAAAAGTATTTTAAAATGTTTAGTGAAGTGTTCAAAGTGCCGGGCAAGTGAAAAGTGTATAAATAGTGTAGTGAAAAAATGTGTTAAGGTGCTTAAAAGAAGTTGAGTGCGAAAGTTAATTGGAATGCAAATTGTTTGTGCAGTCGGTACGGGTTCGTTTCATGTGTGTTGTGTGCGTGCATGCAAAGACATGGCGCAGCAGGCAAACAAGTAGCTATGCGGTATAAAGTAAATACATACATACATACGTGCATAATAAAATAATGAATTTACTGATATTATTATTTTTGAAAAATAACAAACTATGTACTTATGTATATATATTTATGTGGAAACATAATGTAAATGTAACATGCAAATCGCAAATACCAATGAATGAGCATCATTTCGTATACTATGTATTTATATGTACATATGTATTTATAGTATGTGTATATGTGAATACGCGTCGGATTCGTTTCGTTTTGATTTATGCGTATATCGGTATAATCTATGATAGTGCGCGGAAGTTTGTAACGGGTGATTTTTTTGAGGTTAGGATTTTCATGCATTAGTATTTGACAGATCACGTGGGATTTCAGACATGGTGTCAAAGAGAAAGATGCTCAGTATGCTTTGACATTTCATCATGAATAGACTTACTAACGAGCAACGCTTGCAAATCATTGAATTTTATTACCAAAATCAGTGTTCGGTTCGAAATGTGTTTCGCGAGCGTGTTTTGTTCAGCGATGAGGCTCATTTCTGGTTGAATGGCTACGTAAATAAGCAAAATTGCCGCATTTGGGGTGAAGAGCAACCAGAAGCCGTTCAAGAACTGCCCATGCATCCCGAAAAATGCACTGTTTGGTGTGGTTTGTACGCTGGTGGAATCATTGGACCGTATTTTTTCAAAGATGCTGTTGGACGCAACGTTACGGTGAATGGCGATCGCTATCGTTCGATGCTAACAAACTTTTTGTTGCCAAAAATGGAAGAACTGAACTTGGTTGACATGTGGTTTCAACAAGATGGCGCTACATGCCACACAGCTCGCGATTCTATGGCCATTTTGAGGGAAAACTTCGGACAACAATTCATCTCAAGAAATGGACCCGTAAGTTGGCCACCAAGATCATGCGATTTAACGCCTTTAGACTATTTTTGTGGGGCTACGTCAAGTCTAAAGTCTACAGAAATAAGCCAGCAACTATTCCAGCTTTGGAAGACAACATTTCCGAAGAAATTCGGGCTATTCCGGCCGAAATGCTCGAAAAAGTTGCCCAAAATTGGACTTTCCGAATGGACCACCTAAGACGCAGCCGCGGTCAACATTTAAATGAAATTATCTTCAAAAAGTAAATGTCATGAACCAATCTAACGTTTCAAATAAAGAACCGATGAGATTTTGCAAATTTTATGCGTTTTTTTTTAAAAAAAAGTTATCAAGCTCTTAAAAAATCACCCTTTAGATGCGTGTAAGTAAATAAAAAAGAAAAATATAAAAAAATAATGATTGGTAAAAGTGTGAAGTGCAGTAATCGTTGTATGCGTTCATGCATTGTTGTAAACATTAAGTTCCATGAACACTTTGCTGCAATGAATAGACCATACTATTGTCTTCAAAGACAGATATTCCATATTTCCACACGCATACTTATATTAAACAAAAAATGCGAGCAGTAAAAGAAGATTTCTTTGGTGAGTACTGAAACATGCTTTGTTATCTTTTATTTAATTATTGTATATAAAACAAATATTATATTTGCTATATGTATATAAAATTTCCTAACATACACAAACTTCATAATTGTAAGGATGTTGCGTTTAAATAGAAACAAGTTTTAAAGAGCCAAGTTCGGGTGTATCCGAACATTTACAGAAAGAATAATTTCCTGGCTATAGCATCGCTGTGTGCTAGAAATTAGTTGAATTGGGTCAATATTTCCCCGAGTCCCCATATAACTAATAAGAAAATTTTAGAACTTCCGGGTGACTTTATACCGCATATATCGGCCAATATTTGAGTTATCTCAATGAGATAATAAAATTTTCGGTTCGCAAGCAAACTTAACCCTTCATGAATTGTTTTTGAACATTTTTTGAAATCTTGTTTAAATTTTTTTAATTTATTTCGAATATATATACATACATACATATGTAGTTTGTATATATTTATTTAATTTTTTTTTTAATATTTTTAAACATTTCACATTTCTAAACACTTCGACAAGACACTCTCGAACCTCTCATTTTAAAGAACTAATCTGCACTCGTAAGTCTTAAACACCATAGAGGTTGAAAATTTGCTGTAAAAGAGTCAGCCACCTAATAAGCCCTGCAAAGACATGCAAATTTCCGACTAACAAAGGCGCATAGGAATTCGGCACAGGTGGCCGCACGAAAATTAATATTCACAAAAACAAAAAAAACTTCAGAATATGCATGAGAACCAAGTAAAAGCAGACAAAAAAGGGAAAAAACAAAAAGCACACTGAAACTGAAACCGAAACCGAAACCAGTGGTCAAATGCCAAGACGAAGAAAAATCTGACAGCGACATGACAAATACGTAGCCAATCAATCATTGGCTGTAAGTAGCAAAATAGCAGGTGGAGGGAGAAAAAAAGTTGAAGAATTTGCTATTTGATACAGTCGCGTACAGAAGTATGTATGTATATGTAAATATATGTATATATACAAACAAACAAATATTTGTGAGTAGGTGTTTGAAATTCGCATATATTTATGCATTGGTGTGGGTGTAATGGCATGCTGGTTGTATATACTTTCATCTACACTCGCCCACTTCATTGCTGTTTGCGTAGTGCTTTCTGTGGAATTTAGTTCACTTCCATATTTTTGTTTGCATTCTACGCAAACATAGCCACATAGCTACATATTTTCAGCATTTTGCTTTATTAGCCGCTACAAATTTTTGAAATTCTTGCCATTTCTCGCTACAGCGTACACATATCGGCACAATTCACGTTCTTTTGAAGTGCACACATACTCCTGCATACAACCACCCACCCACAACAACCAACACACGCACGTGTTGATTCTGCGCTTTCATGTGTGTCAATATGTGCTTTGAATCTGTACATGTGCTTTGGGATGTGTGTGCTCGGAACGCATTCTTTGCCAAAGTTTTCAGTTCACATTTCATGGCTCAGATGATAAATTAAGCAAATTTAGTCAAAAAGTTAATTGTGGCAGCCGTGGCAACACTCGCGCCCAAAATGCGCCTCCAAGCGGCAAACGAACAACAACAAAAATTATAAAAAAAAACGAAATTCAAGAATTAATACGAAAAAGTAATAAAACTTTATTATTCGGCCGATAAATTAACTTAAGCGCGCTTAGCAACTTTAGCATATACTTGAGGAAAATTAGCGCTGTATTGCCTGCAGCTTTGTGGTGAACAAAACGAAAAAAAATTAAGATATGCAAAACAAAAAAGTCGAAAAAGTAACTAAAATTAGTTTACTAAAAGTTTGACGCAAAATGTTGATTGATGAAATACCGGAAGTCATCAAGCTGTGCCTTCTGATGAAAGCTCATAAAAGCTTAGATAAGCCATAGGAAGTTGAGACCAACAATTTTATACATGTGACCAACTAATATTTGATCTACACATGTACTACTTGCACATACATATGTATATAAGTGGTTATTCGTGGTCTGCTCGAAAAATAATCATAATGTTTTTCAAAACAAAAAAACAAAAAAAAATATTTGCTCGACTCTTTTTTTTTCAAAAAGAAAAGCTAGCATTCGGCCGTCTACAGCAATGTTGGCGACTTTAAAATAGTTCCCATTCGATATTATATACTTAGGCCAGCACTTATTCCAAACATCGAAACACTTCTCAAACGGCAACCCTTTAAAGTTTGCTCAATAATATCAATAACTTTGTTTAATAGCGAAATGTTTTTTAAACTTTTCTAAAGATTTTTTAACAAGCATCCTTGAAGCACTCGTTTTGGTGTTGTGATAAGGGCGTCTCTTTCTCTCTGTGCGGATTTTTCAGTAATATTCTTTTGTTATATAAATATTGCATACGTTCAACGCTTTCCTGGTCTCTTGCTGGTAGCGTCTGCAAATATTTTCCAAATAAGTTTTCTGAAGGCTACCCAGTGGACAGTCTTTGCTTAGATATACTTCTGGGTTCGTTACGGTTACGTAGACCCAACTGACGTGGGAACCTTTTATGCGTTAGTACTCCTCTGCCAGTTAACTCTCTTTCATTTTGCTCTCAATATTTCTCTCCTTCATTTTATTCCCAACATATCTCTGCAGTTAGCGCTCTTCTCTCAACATTTCTAATATTTTCTTTCGAATTCACTTTGCAATTTCATAATTTTCACAAAAAACTCACAACTTTCGGGAATAAAATAATTTAATAAAATAATTTAATAAAATAATTTAGTGGAAGAAGATATAAAACCTTAGTGGAACTTTTCACAGAGTAACTTGTCCAAATACAACTCGCACAGCCTGCCGCCACTTGCATAGGTTGCCATTATTACTTTTTTATTAGTAAATTCGTTTAGCATTTTATTGTCTTACTCTCCTCGCCATGCGCTCACATTGCTTTAGTGTTTCAGAAGAGATATTTTCCATAAGCTTTTCGTGCAACTCTGCGCGTTCGCTCATTCATTTCATTTCTTGTTTTTTGTTTCTTCTTTCACTTTTTCGCTATTAAATTTCAAATAACAAATGTTTCGCTGCATTTTCGGAGTTGCTTGGAGCCACAATTGGCTGGCAAAGAAATTAACTCAAATTGTACGAAAACACTTTGAAACTGATACGCAGCGGCGAAAAATAATAAACCATACAAGAAAAAAAATTCACTTGCATTCACTTTTTAACTTTTAACTGCGCGTTGCGTAGCTCCCGCTTTCTTCCCTCTTTAGTATGTGCAGTCCGGTGCATAACCAATGTCCGCTCTGGCAACATTTCATTGGTGTCTCTGTGTAGCCCTTTCTCTAATGGCTAAGTTCCTCGCTTTGACTTTCTATTTTGCACTACTCATATTACCGTTAGTTTTTGTTGCAGTTTTTTTTTGTTACTTTCGTAATTGCTGACACACCACTTGACGTGAAAGATAGCTTGAGTTGCGTATAACTTTTTCTATTGTTTTTGTATACAAGTTTTCACAGTTTATAAAATCAACATTTTTAATTTTCTTTCATTGTAAGCTTTTATATTTTTGAGGTTTTCAATATTTATTTAGAGCAATTTTTTCAATGTCTGGTTAGCAAAAAATGCCAAAATTAGACAGGTAATGTGAATACTGTTATTGTTTTGAACAGTTGCTGTAAATGCTACTGAAAGCTCAGTGAAAGCTCTTTAGTGCAAAAGGGTCAGCAATTAATGCTGTGACAATCATTATTGTGAAAACTTGCAAAAATGTATTAAAAGCTTCCAAAAGCTCAGTAAAAGATTTTTTAAAGGTTTTATATGGGTTGATTAATCATGAAACGCTAAAACAAGTTAGCTAAAGGCACTAATTTAATAGTTGTGAAAGCTTACAAAAGCTCAGTGAATGCTTTTTAGTGCAGAAGGGCTAACGATGGATGCTAAGATGAACGTTATTGCAAAAGCTTCCGTAATCCCAGTAAAATCTTCCGAAAGCGCAATAAAATCTTTTCTTATCTTTGATTTTCTAAATCACAACATTTCTAAATGAGATTGATAAAGTGAGTAATTATACTGTTTTAATAGTTGGTAGAAGTTTGAGCAAGCTCAATGAAAGCTCTTTAGTGTGGAAGGGCTAACGATGGATGCTAAGATGTACATTATTGTACAAGCTTCCGCAGACTCGGTAAAAGCTTCCGAAAGCTCAGTGAAAGCTTTTGAAAGCTATTATTTGTGTTTTAAAATCACTAAATTTCAAAATGAGATTGATAAAGTAGTAAAGTAAAGACCAACTAAGATAAAATGGGAATGAGATGAGGTTTGCAACGCACTCTGACAAGTTCCAGAAATTTACTGGCCGCCATTGAGGCGATCTGATCAGTTTTTAGGTGTTCATTGAACATACAGTGCCCAGTATAGAGCGATAGACCAACTAAGTTGAACCGTAAGTTTGAAAGCTTTAGAAAATTCTGCGATAATTGGCAAAAACATACTTTGAAAGCTTTTTGTTGCGGAATGGCAAACCATAGTTGCTAATTTGGAAAGTAATTTTGAAAGCTTCGGAAAACTCAGTAGGAGCTTCTGAAAAACTGCAGTAATTGTTTTTAAAAGCTCGGTGAAAGCTTGTGAAAGCTAACTGAAATCTTGTAAAAGCGCAGTGAAAGCTCTTTGTGGAGTAGGGAAAACGAAAGATGCCAAACCGTACCTAGTTCAAATGTTATTTAACAGATGAGATATAAGCACAGTCTACTTTTGATAAGTGGAATTGGGTGTGAAAGCTTCAAAATAAATGCGAAATGTAAATATTTTTTGCAGCACCCTTTTGTATAATATATTTCCTTTAATGCACTTTGAGGCATTACATAATTGCATGGTCTGTCCATTCCAACTCATCGCTACTATTTACATTGGTCGGAAATTCAATTCAACACCTTTTGTCGTGCAACATTGGCAATTTAAATGCATTATGCAACAAGCGGCAGTGCAGCACTTTAGCAGGCACGCTAAAGGCAAATAAGCGGCACTTACTGCAAGTGGAGCTGCGGCTGAAATTAAATACAATTATATATCTTGTACAAGTATATATACTGTACAATAAAGAATAAGTGTAAATAAATACGAAAAGACGTGGGCGAGCAGAATTTCTCAGCTTTAAGAGGTGAGAAAGTTGAGTGAGGCACACACGGCAGAGGCAACTTGCTACCTGCTACCTAACTCTTAAGGGTCCCATCAACACATAGCACATTAAACATAAGTATAGCCAGTATGTCTGGCCGCAACTCGCTATATGTGTTCGCGCTTCCGATGAATAAGGCAACGGCAGTCATGTGGGCAGTTCACGGAATTGTTGGAGAGCAGTGGCGACTCGCTGGTAAACTGTGTTGAAAGCAGGTGTGTGTTTGTTATTGGGCGTTGTGGCAGCATATGGTGCATGGAAATGAACGTAATACGCACTCAAGTAAATCACTTTTTGTCCGGATCACGCTTACTTGCTCCCGCTCTCTCTTTCTCCTCTGGCGCGCTTACCGCATTAATCTTTGCTTCACGCCATTAAGAATTTCGATTCACATCATTATTGGCAAAAGCGCGGCGTTTTCTTATTTTTACTGTTTTATACTTTACGCTTTCGTTGAGTGTTTCGCATGCGCGCAGGCAGACAGGCGAGCTGGCAGACAGACGGCACTATTAAAAATGCATTATGCAATGCCTGTCAACAATTTAAATCACAGCGGCATTGCACGCGCGCGTAAAAAATGTACAAGCAATGAACCGAAGGTATATACATGTATATATAAGTATGTATGTATGTGTGTAATTCGTTTATGCGTTGACAGTCCGTTGCTGTTGGTCGTCAAGGGCTATGGCTACGGAGGAAATAAAAAGCGCATGAAAGTAATATTACAACCAGTGACATTTAACCGTGACAGCCGCATATTACATGCCACATGTTTTAAATGCGGAAAGCGCAGCAGGCCAACAACACTATCGGAGTGTGTAAGAGAGTGGCAAGTTGACACCAGCATGCACTATATACTTACAGACATACAGACTGGTCCATACATCCGGGTTTTTGCAAAAAAAAGTTAAAGCTGCGTTTTCCATTAAACCTCACACACAGTTACATTCATTTTTACGCGATTGGTAGCTTTTTACAGACGTATAGTTTTTCGGGGTCCATGTTATAGATCTTTAACTTAATCCAACAGGATATTTATGTTGCCTACCTGACAGATTATCAGATTGCTAGCGCTATGTTGAAAAAATAGTGTAAAATAATAATTTTAAGCTCTGAATATATGACACGTTGTTGTTTTAAGACGTAACTGTGAAAACTTCAGAAAGCTCAGTGAAAACTTCAAAAAGCTCACTGAAAGCTTATTATAGCTCTTTGAAAGTTTTTTATTGTGCACGAGCCAACGACGACTACTAAGATGAACTGTTATTTTGAGATGTTTCGAAAATTTAGTGAAAGCTTTCAAAAGCTCCGTGAATGCTTTTTAGGGAGGACGAGCCAACGATGGATACTAAGATGAACTATTACTGTGAAAGCTTTCAAAAAGTTAATGAAAGCTTCCAAAAGCACAGTGGAAGTTTCCAAAAGCTCAGTGAAAGCTTTTTAGTGCGAAGCGTTCACAAAAAAAAAAGTTAATGAAAGCTTCCAAAAGCACAGTGGAAGTTTCCAAAAGCTCAGTGAAAGCTTTTTAATGCGAAGCGTTCACAATGTAAGCAGACATAGCTTCAGTACTTATGTACTGCGGCAAATTGTCACAAAGTGGACTGCTTTTTCGTATAGAACTTCGACGCCTTTTTGGTATAGAGCTTAGTACAATCTTGCTTAGGCTACCATCTTTGGTTAGACTACATCATAGAGCTTAGACCACAGTCCTTGCTTAGACTAACTTCTTTGCTAAGACTACAGTTATTGTTTAGACTACTTAAATTTCATAGGAGTTTTTGTTATAGAGACCTTCAAACATTTTAGACTTAGTTTTGCTACAGAGCTAAGTTTGGGGAGAGATTCTGTGTTGCTAGAGAATTTATTCTTCATGAACGACTTTTTCGTATAGAGCCTGAACTCAGATTCCGTAGAATTCATAAACTTTTGATACAAAACCTTGCCTCTTTGGATTGATTTTTTGTATAGAGCTTAGACTACTTGGAATATTTTTAGTAAACAGCTTACACTCTTTGGACTAATTTTTTGTACCAAGCCTAAATTTTTAGATGCATGTTTGGTATAAAGCTTAGACCACTTGGAACAAGAAATCAAAATCGAAACACCTCGAAAGGAATTAAATTTTAGTTAGATGAAATTGAGGAAATAGTTCCTAGAATAAAGCCTTTCAGAACCTACGCAGCGCATTAGAAGAAATCCACCATGTTCTCATTTCTGGTAGAAGGAAATTTGAAGAGAAACTGCTTGCGTTGTGAAGAAAGAACTGCCTGATTTTTTTGTTGATATACTAGCAATTCTCACAGTGCATCCGTTGTACCTCAAACGAAAAGGATGTGCCATAAAATTGAAAGACAAGCGTGGACAATACGAATTTTTTTCGGTGATGTTCACGCGTTCTGCATTCGCACGCATCAACGTCACAACACGCACTGCTATTGTCTTAACGGCGTTGTTATACCCTGTATAGTGTACATTGAGTTTGCCACAGATTTTGTAACATCTAGTATATATATATATGTAAAGTCCCATAGTTTTTGAGATATCGCTCTGAAACTTAGCACGAGTTGTTTTCTCCTTTAGAAGCTGCACTTTTGTCGCAACAGCCGATATTGGACCACTACAGCGTAGAATTTCATACGAACTGAAGGGTCCGAATAAAGTTCTTGTGTGGAAAACTTTTTTATTTCAAAAGATATCTTAACAAAATTTGGCGTGGATTATTGTGGAACCTAACGCTACAATATCTGAGGAAATTGTTCAGATCGGACTACTGTAGCATATAGCTGTCATACAAACTGTAAGATCGGAATAAAGTATGGAAAACTCTTTTATTTGATGAGATATCCTCACGAAATTTAGCATGGATTATTGTGCAACGGAATGCTGTAATATCTGAAGAAATCGGTTCACTATATCATATGACTGTCATGTAAACTGAACCATCCAAATCATGTCTTTGTATAGAAACTTCCTTAGTTGTGAAAGGTATTCGCGCTTTGGTGCCACCGAAGTTAACAATTTTGCTCATTTTTGTTATTGTTGCTGTAGCAGAGAAGTACGCAGCACGTATTGTTCAGGGTGTTGGGCAGGTAACCATGTTGTTGTTATTGCTTTCTTACTTAGTATGCTGAATGTTGCCGCTGTTAAGAGCAATAAGACAAAGCAACATGCGGATCGGATATGCGTAGTGCAGAAGGGGCCGCTGGTAAGAAGATTGCATACAAAGGTGTTACGCAGCGGACCAACACCACCGTCAGGGCGATGACAATAATTGCATTTGCCATTCATTTGCGAGCAGATATTTAAATTGTGTTGCTGCTGCCGCTGAGCTGTATGCAACGTGCGCGAAAAATTCTTGGAAAATGTTGCACAAACAAAAATGTAATTTGTAGAGCAGTTGAACATGGTGATGGTGGAGTGCGGGAGGCGCTGCAGTAAATAAAGGCGCTGAAAATGAAAATAAATTCAATTTTAATTACTTTGTGTTCTTAGCGCTTAATTGTTGCATTGTTGTGTCACATACATACATGCGTGCGTACGCGCAAATACGGAAACGCGTAGCGCAACAAACACAAAAACAACAACAGCAATGCGAATGCAAATATGCATTCATACAATTTGCCAACTCATTGGCAGCGACGCAGCATAAATTGCTTATTTGCTTTATTGGCAATTATTTGCCACTTGTTGTTGTTGTCATTGTTGGTATGTTGTTGCTGCTGTACATTGATTGATTATTGTTGCGGCATGTGCAGCGCTTGCACTCTAATTTGTTTATTTTATTTTGCATATAATTTTACGACGCGGCGCACACAGTCACTTCAAACGCACACACACACACTCATATGCATAAACTTGTTAGTTGTTATACCCTGAACAGCATCCCACAGTTTTTGAGATTTCGCCATGAAATTTTGCATATCTATTTTTTTCAATAAGAAGCTGCTCATTTGTTGAAACCGCCGATATCGGACCACTATAGCATATAGCTGTCATACAAATTGATCGTTCAAAATCAAGTTTTTGTATGAAAAACTTTTTTGTTTAATGAGGTATCTTCATGAAATTTGGCACACATTTTTTTCTAAGCCTAGGCTACAATACCTGAATAAATTTTTGAGATCGATTCACTATAGCTTATAGCTGTCATACAAACTGATAGATCAAAATCTAGTCTTTGTATAAAAAACTTTTCTATTTGTTGAGATATCTTCACGAAATTTTGCATACATTATTTTCAAGACCTTGGCTACATTATCTGAAAAAAAATTGTAAGATCGGTTCACTATAGCTTATAGCTGCCATACAAACTGAACGCTCAAAATCTAGTCTTTGTATAAAAAACTTTTCTATTTGTTGAGATATCTTTACGAAATTTTGCATAAATTATACTCTAAACCTAAGCTACAATACTTGAAAAAAATTTCTAGATCGGTTCACTATAGCTGATAGCTGCCATACAAACTGTTCCATAAACATCAAGTTAAAGATTTTTATTGCCTTTAGTGCTAAAAGAAATGTACATGTAAAAAGTATTATATGCTTTAAAGCTGTACGAAATACACCTGTAAAGGGTATTATAAGTGAAACAATTGTTTGTTGTTTTTTGTTTTCAAACTCAGCTGGCTATCACTTGGCTCATCAGCACAGCTTGCTTGCTGCTTATATATCATTTTTATTAGCCAAAGCAGCCGCGCTACATGTTGGTGTGTGTGTGTTGGCATCAACAAACGCTCATCAAGCTCATCAACAGCATCAAGAGTATCAACAACATCGTTCGATCATTTATCGCTGTTGTCGTCGTTGTCGCTGCCTTAGCGCTCAATGAACAGCTGTCCGTGCCAAGTTGGCCCTGATGAAGCTGTAGAGCCAGAAAAATTTGCACGAAAAAAAGCATTGCCAACCGGCGCTGGAATGCGGAATATTTTAAGTGTGCAAGTGGTTTTTGTTGTTGCGCAAATTTTTCAAATTGCAAAGCGCTGAACTTTTCGTTTCTTGCGGCTAATTTTATTTATAGCGGCTTATTCGCTACTTAGCAGGTCTTTTTTCGTTTTCGTGGTTTTTGTTTACAAATCTTCTGCATATTTTGCATTTTAGCACGTTTGTTTATTAATTTGTGGTTTAAATAAATATTTTGTTATTTTGTTGTTGTTGTTTTTTAGCAATTTTTATATTAAGTACCCTCAAGCCACGATGAGTTGCTGCTGGGTAAATTTTTTAACTAAGTGACTATCTAATGCAACTCTGTTTACGAAAATGTTTCGCTATAACAATAGCTGTCTTCGATACGCGAATTCTTGGAGAGTAGTGAGAGTCATACGGGTTGCCATTATTATTTGAATTCGGTTAGCAATCCGTTTCACCATTTTATTAAGTTGAATTCTTGTATCCGATACTACCTTGTTTGTTTTCGGAGAAAAGCGCAGTGCTCTAACATAACTAGTACAGAAATCCCAAGTTGTCGAAACTAAGTCCACTACGACAGTCACGGATCACAGACAATATTTTAAATTATATCAACAATTGTCTGCTTTGATTGATTTAATCATGAAAAATTGTTTAATTCGACTGATATGAGATTCTGAATATATGTATGTAGATAGTTTTGCCTAATACGGCAGGGACCTAGCTTTTTGTGCAAATTGTCGGTTCTGAGACAGGTAGCCTGAAACTCCAAAACACCTGCTAATTGACTGCATAGCAGTCTGCAGGGTAAAGACCCTTGGATTCATGTTTCCATATAGGGATCACATCGTCTCACTAGCACCTAATTGGATTTTATCAATATGCTGGAGTCGTTGTGACTTAGGAGAGGCCACAATAGACCTTAGGTCACAGTGCAATCCTCTTTTATTTATCTAAACCACTTTATCTTACTATGCATTCTAGTTATTAGAAGTGATGTCTTTAACTCTTTAGTGACTTTGTCAACAAAATGTAACTTTGGACCTTCACCTACGAAAGCCAGTCATCTTAACAGAAATGGCTGTGATATCAAAATCTGAGACAGTTTGAGTTAACATCTTACAATTTTCGTGAACATCTCAAACTTTTTTACATTTTGAGGACCTTGATGCCATAAATGTATTCGACTTTTGTCCCCAGACTTCCACTAGATCATGCATCATGTCTTAGCTATTTAAGAAGACACTGCTGATCGTTAAGTCTTTGTCTAAGTGAAAAAATCTCTAGGATCCATAAACCGGGTGTTGTTCTTGTAACTATTTTCTATGATTTCGGGATTGTATTTTATTCTTTTGAACAAGTTGTGATTACTTGATGTTAAGTTTCTTAAATTGTTATATAGAGGGTATATGATAGATAGAAATATATGAAAGAGAGATAACTCCCACTCTCCCATTGCATAACACACGAGGAGTTAGAAGTTAAATGAGCTCACTATGTATGATTCTCTCTCATTCATGCACCACGCATGGACTTTGCTGACCGAAGAGTACACTATAGATGTCTGACCTTAGTAATAACGCTATATTAAGCGTTAATCCGAACGAACTTTTTATGCCGTAAAAAATGCGTTTGTGTAGGGTATTGTAGCTTCGGTGAAGTCGAACTTTACAGTTTTCTTCTTTGCTGAGTGCATACCTCATTGAATTCATGAAAATATTTCCGATAAGACTTCAATTAAGTTATCACTAGCTATACCACAAGCCGATTTCACAACGTTGAGGTGAATACAATTCCCACTACGCTAACCATTCTTCCTTTCAAATGTACTTAGCTCATTTCTATTACATCATTCATTCAATTAGCTTGCATTGAAGTGCAAAACAAAAGCAAACAAACACGAACTGTCGCAGAAATTGCAAATTTCATTTCTCACTTCTTAATATCAATTCAATTTCTTACACTTAATGAATGAAAGAATGGATGACTGACAGCCGAGTTGAATGAATGAATGCGCATATAACGCACATACTGTATGCATGTATGTATGAATGTGGAGCGTATGCAACAGTTGACAGTGACAAACATTGCATCAGCCCACACACGCGCTCCAAATAAAAGAAAACCCGAAGACAGTCCATATAAAAAATTTTAAAATAAACAAGTGTGAGATAAAAATAAAATAAATAACGCCGCGACACACACTAATAGTCGCATCATCGACATTCCTGTCAGTCTAAATTTCCAACTCATCTTCATTAAAAGAAAATTAACCACAACATCAGTCAAATATTGACAACGCAAACGAGCGAAAAGAGTGCGAAGCAAAAATATATATGTACATGAAGACATTGTTATGTGCTCTTGAAGAATTTGTCACACGGAACCTTATAGCGCAGCGGTGTCCAAAGCTTCGGGGGACTAAAAAGAAAATGAAGCGAGGCATGTGTAGAATTGACAGCTGGAGCGCTGATGACAACGTTAATCAACGGCGGTAAGCGTAAAGATATTACAGAGTCGGCAGTGCAGAAGTTTTTCGAAAAAAAAAGAAATGTAATGAGTTCTTGAAATTCTTGAATGTGTTTTTTGAGTTATGGATTGAATTAAATTTACAAAAAATGTGCTTATAAAGGGTACGTCAATATGAGAGACTTCTTAATAGGACATACAAAGCGAGCTGTGTTTTGGTTAAGTAAAATTTTTTCAAAAATTTTTTTCTTAACTACAAGTATAACTCTTCTCAAAGATTCACGATAGTATTTTCAAGCTTTTTGTTTCAGTAACCACAAAAATATAGCAGTTTTTGATATCTTCTTTATCATTCTATAGAAAAAAGATCTCAGAAAAATAAAAAAAAAATTAACCAGGTTGCCTATTCCAAAACCAATCCTCGTCAAGTAGATATGACCAAATTTTTACCATATAAGAAGTCTAACTATCACCTGTGTCCTATATCGTGACAATTTTCCTAAAAATGTGAACAGAAATCTGCAAAAGATTGAACCACCAAACCACAAAGCAAACTAATATTTTTGTAATGGTGATTTCTATATCAAAACTACGAGTCCTTAGTATCAAATGTACCCCATATAATTTAAAAATTAAATTTCGACGAAACACTAGTCAACAGTGGAAAAGGTCGTGCATACTTTGGACGTGATCGTGACTGGAGTCTACTCACAATTTATTATGCTGCATGATTTTAACATCGTCGGTGAATTTGAACCAATGCCAGTTTTCTCTTCATAACTATCGAATGTTGAAAACCACTGACTTAAAGTGGTTTTCCCTTCCTTTTACTCGTACCTTTAATCGTAGTTTCACGGTCATTTTTTGTTTTGACGGAGGAGATTGTGAAACAATGTCTCCTGCGTCATCGTTGTGTGGAAACCGTAGAGGGTCCAAGAGCAAGTACTTGCAATTTTTAAAAAACATACTCGTATAATTTGATTTTTCGTTCATTATATTAATTTTTTTTCTCTACCTGTGTTTTCGAAATAACAGCATGATGTCATATGCCTCATATAAGCAAGTAGTAAATAAGCCCTTGGCGTAGAAAATTTAAAATCCGTGAAATGTTTTCTTTTTCTCTTTTCTGAAAGCCTTATCGGCTTACAACTATTTTGCTTCGCCACTGACGAAATAATCTTATTGCTGATTTTATATTTCATTTTTATAATTTGCTCAAAAAACAACCTGCCTTTCAACTTCTTCATAGTATTCTAAAGGTTACTTAAAATCATTTTTTCGCGCTGAGCTGTTTCTTTTATTAAGATACCACCGCAACGAATTTGGACAGCGACTTAAAGTGGCAATTAACTCTTGGGTAGTTACGAATGTAGTGAATGCGAGAATATTACGAAGGCAGTGAAAAGGGTAAAACGCATGGAAACTACTAGAAAAACGTGAAAGAAAAACTGCATAAAGACTTGGTTGCTTAATTTAGAATGGATAGGAAGAATATAAAGATTAAAAGTGGCAAAGCAAAAACAGCATAATCGCAAAATTAATGATGTAAGTGTACTTGAAACTAGATAAAAATTAAGAAAAATATTAGTTTAGACAAAAGGCTTCAAAGGATAGAATATGATAGAAAAAAAAAAAATTAAAACTCTCTGTTCACAAACTCCACGCAATTCGGACGAACAGAGGATAAACTTTTGCTGCTAAACGAAATGAAAACAGAATTGTAAATAGAAACACAATATAATACTTGCATAATAATGCATATGTATAATATTTCTAAGCCAGATATATTGTATAAGTAAACGCTGGCTTGACAGAACCGACAACAGAAACAGAATATATTCAGTCCTTTTTTACTAGAAACAGAAACTGAATTTAGTACACATGAAAAATAATGAAAAATATAAAAAAAGAGGAACAGAAAATAATTTATTAGAAAAATATATCTGAAAAATACTTACAAAACTAATCGACAAAAAACAAAATCGGCAACAGAAACAGAAAATATATTCAGTACTTGGGACAGAAACTGAAACTGGTAGGTTTTGCAATTAAACAAATGCAATTATAATTGTTCTAAAAAACTTAGTGTAAAGGTAAAAGAAATGATGGACCGAAAAACAGAACTGGCAACAGAAATGGAATATATCGTGTGACAGAAACAGAAAATGACAGTTTATGGTATTAATAAATAGTCAATTCAAAAGCTTATAAAGTAAAAAAATATTGACTTAGAAGATCACTTTAAAATTGCTTGTTTTTCGACTTGGAATTTGCCCAGTTCTTTTATATTTGATCTAAACATTTAAATCAGTTCCTTGTCAATAAGAAGACCTTTCTAAGCCTCGGAACTCGCTCGGAAGTTATTTTTACGGCACAGTAGCATTAGCCGTGATACAGTCAATTTATGCCATCAAGCTAACAGTAGACCTACTGCTCCGAAGTGGAGCTACCTTCAGAGGGGTGTGTATTCATTTTGATAGGAGAGCTGAAATACTAGCCTTGAGCTTGCTAAAAGTGCGCTCAAGAGTTGTTAAGGAGTGCTTGACATCTTTATGAGTAGCATCAAGCTACTTAGATATCCGATTTGTTCGGGTACTGGGTTTCAGTGATATCGCTGAAAACTGCAAAGCCGATGTGCTTTCTAGATTTTCTTAGATTTTTTAACAGATTGGCAACGAGTCGATACTCCGCCGTCAACTTGAGCTCTAACGTTGCATCTTTGGACCTCCCATGAGTTTAGCAAACGCTGAGCAAAAACCAAAACTTGTGTGCCTGTGAAATATTTCTGGCTCATAGCGGAACGAAAGATCTCCTGCGACTTATTGCCTGGACACTGTTCATATCTTGTTGGACCAAAATTGCCAAAGAAGGTTATGTGGAAACACATATACACTTCCTTCTCAACTCTACAGCTTTTGGCAAATTGAGATTGATATTAGCCACCTTAAAAAATTTGTTGTAGGTTCAAAGCGCTTCGTCGATCTATAAGAGTCTAGTGATACATATCTAGCAGTTTTGATAATTCACAAAGTAACAGCGTTGAAAGCTCTCTAAGTGGGATCCTTCGTAATCTATGGCACCAGAATCAGCTCTACTACCTAACCTACATTATACCCATTCGCTTTTTTACTTTTTTAGGTCAATTTTTCTTTTATTTATACGTTATTATCTATATAGGTTATTATACAGGTTACCAGTTGATTCGTTAAAGATTTTTCTAACTTTGTCCCTCTTCTTCTTTTTTTTTTTGTTCTCTCTCACACATAAGTTTTCTATCTCTATATCCTCTATCTCTCTCAATTGTTCAAGGTTTCTTCGAACCCGTTTATTTTGCTCTTTGATACATATCTTATAATTGCGAAACCACCACGGTACTAAGCCAAAATTCACAAAAAATTAAAAAAACTACAAAATTTCTTTGCCAAACTTGGTAATGGTAAAAGTAACTTCGAATGACGAAAACTGTAAGTCAAAGTTTAGGCAAAGTCAATGATATCATAACAAAATCCATACGCACCTCAAAGCCTGATAGGCCAATAAAAGCTAGTAATTATTTGCCGAACAGTTAAACGATCATGCGCACGAAGCTAATAAAGTCAAGGGAGCATGAGAGCAGCACAAGTGAATGGATACGACAACTACAGCCAGTTGTGCAGTAGCGCATTTAATTACATTTTTATCACGCTCAAAATACCATTTATATTTACACGAACCGAGTGCAGCAAAGTAGTAAAATAGTAGTAAATCGGTAGTAAAAGCCAGCGAAAACAAAAAACAAATTTAATAAAGCTAAAAAAAATTAAGTAACACACCTACCAAGCGATAGTCAACACAATCGACACACTAAACTGAGCAACAGTAGCCAAGTGCCCAACGATGAGCTAGCTCTGTGGCCAACAGGATGTGCGGCAAAGGAAGCGACGAACTCGCTACCTATCGACACACCGCTTCAAGAAGCAGCCGAGTAGTCGTTGTCGTGCACAAGTGATTTTGGGTGCGTCTCTATTTAAACCAACAACAACAGCGGTGGCAACAAAAGAAAATGTAGTAAAACGTTAATATTAAGTCAATAAATAGACGGGTGGAGATGGTGCGGGGTAGCGGCACGTTGGAGTGAAAAGTGCAGGTGAAGTCCACAGCAGTTGCAAAGATTGTGCGAAAGATAGCAGGTGAAAGGGGCGACTACGGCTAATGGCTTCGTTGGTTGGTTGGTTGCACCGTCGGTTGGTTATTCGAGGAGCACTTAAAGTAGCTATAGAACGCTATAGCCAGCTTATAAAGTGTTACCTATTCTTGTAGTTGTAGTTGTTGTTGTCTGCGTTTCTTCACAGACGCTGCTGCTTGATGTTGATAACTACTTGGTGGCAACAAAAATAATGACTAGTTATTTTCCACGTTGTATGTAGCCGAGTCGTAGTTGCAGCAATAAATAGCTGTTGCAAAGAGTTAAGAAGTAATGACCAGCGTCATTAAATGTGCAACCAAGTTCAGCAGCAGGCACAGAGCACACAGCCAAGGAGTTAATGTACAGTATGCAGTATGCATTTCTACGCAAATATGAGTAGTACCCAGTAGCGTGTTCAGGAGATCCTTGCGAAATCCTTTAAAGAAGAAACTGCACACTGTACATAGTTTATACTAAGTAAGGGCTAGGCAAGATTATTTTTGGACCGACCGCTTGGTGCTAGGCTTGTGATGGTAAGCCTCCGAGCATCTTTCGTCGACGTATGTACGTTCCTCAATCCCTTTCTTCATATAGATCTTCAAAGTCTTAGTGTTGAGCTTTTTAGTCGAGGAGGTCGAAATCAAAATCGTTGTCTTCTTCTGACTCTGACTCCTCCTTTTTGGCAGCAACAGCAGCAGCAGCTCGGTCAAAAACAAAATATGAGCAGATTACGAGCTGCATCACCAAAGCACTCGAGTCAGTTTTAGTCATCGAGGGGAATTAAATATTTCAGAACTTTTCTTAAGGTCCACTATGGACTCATCACTTCATATATATATTATATAACACTATCTTCATTTCGCAATCCACAGACGGATCACGATCTTGCGTCGACGTAGTGCTGGAGTCACTTTTAGCGATCGAAGTTAGTAAATTTTAATATATTAGTGATTTCAAATCCGTCCTATATAGATCGAGATAAGGCTTAAACCCTTTCAAGTTACAGATTCAATGTTGTTTCTTGATATACAAATGTATTTGATGGACCGACCAAGACTGTATAACCTCATCTTCAGAGTGGAGGAACTTCTTATATCCCTGCTAGCCTAGAGTTAATACCGGCAGCCCTGGCATGCAGTTGTGATGTAGATTGTGGGTAGGACGGTACTTTTTTATGAATTGGAAAAAATTATTGGGTACATGGGGAATTACTACGAAGAATAAATTAAGAATTTTAAAATTCTGAACAAAGTCTTACTATTTTTTGCTCTTAGAGATGGAAGCGGACGCCTTGTTAGCCTAGAAGCAAAACCGGCAGCTCGGGACTAACTAGTCTAATTTGAAGAAGGCCATACACCTCTTGATTATCGAAACCAAAGTAAAGAAAGTCTGTTGATTCCAGTAAAAGCTCTTGCTTTTCAATGTGTTCGGTTCTGGTATTGATTGTAGGTAGGACGGGACTTTGTTATGACTTCGATGATCGTCTAAGTACTTCAATACCATTTGCTGTTGAAAATAGTTTACTCACGTCAATTTTTAAAGAAACTGAAACTCTGTTGGTCACGATCGGCTTTTTTTACTGACATTGTTACCAAAAGACAAAAGTTCTTTCTTGGGAAATTACCTTTCTTCGGACCGACGGATCCAAGATTACCGCTAGTTGGTCTTTATGAGATAATATACTTTTTGGAGAGTAGTTCGATTTCTTTCCCTTTCTTCCAGAATAATTTATTAAAGTTAGATCTTTTTTTTGGGCTCTAGATTGTCTCAAGAACTTTAAGGGGGTTTTCCCGAATTTATTGCCTCAGGCCTTTGCCTAACATACGACAAAAATCATTTATCCGAATATTATGTCAAGGTGTCAGCACTGAGTGTTCTAACCCTTAACGAAGTCGCGATCTGTGATGCGATGATATGATGGTTTGCTTTCATCTTAAGAACGCGAAAATACTTCATGATAGTTTTCAAGTGATGGGCTTCTGCCAACAACTGTCTAGTGCTGAATTGCGTGGACCTTGCAAAATGATTAACAAAACTCCTACTACCGCCCTACTATGGAAGAAGGGTAATCGTACCCGAAACTGACTATTTTACTAAGCTCAAATTTTGTTTACTATTAAAACGCGCTAATCTCTAAACACTCACCCACTGGGTTCCACAGAATATATATATAGTAGTTAAGAAATATGAGGGTTATATGTAATGCACCAGCTACTTTGGCTCCTAGTAAAATATTTACCACCAAGGGAAGACAAATAAAGGCAGCAGTTAAAGGCAGTAGCAGCTTCTGCTCACACGAAAAGCAGTGCACGTTTGCGCTGCAAAATAATAGTGCTGGAGCGGAAATAGTTTATATATATTTAGTTTACTGTGGGTTTGTGTATCGCAACGCTGGTGGCTGCTGATGCTACACCAACGTCGTACGTTAATAATGGGTTATCAGCTTGTATATAATCATAATTCAAATTAGCTTTGAAACATAATTTCTGCTATCTTCAAACGGGCGATCAGCCGCGCCGCACCTCTCTCTCGCATTTTTAAAGGCAATACAGCGCTGGCACTCAGCTAAAGTAGCAGTTAATTTATGCTTTATACCCCGCTCATTAGAGCTGATGATGTATTGCCGCTCTTTGGCATGGCTGGCGGAGAAGAAATTGAAATGAACTAGTAAATTGCTAGCCAAGGAGGTATGCAAAAGCACGCTGGGCGTGGCTAAGGTTTACTGAAAAATAAAAATTGTGATAGTGTATATTTATTATGGGTTAGTTGTTGATTATAATGGATCGGGATCAAAATGAAATTGTAGGCAATATTTCTTGTGCCATTAAGTTATTGGATCATGTAGTTAAATGTTGTTGGCTGATAGTTATATATAGGCGTTAACTGGACCGATGGAGGACAAAAGGAACAAGTTAAAAGAAATGTGATCAAGGAATCGATTCTGATGATGATTCTCAAAACGCGTTTTAAAGTTACCATGTATGTAATTATAGTATATTTCGTGTTGTTGCTTCATCTGAAGCCAAATCCTAATCCAATACGCATTATATTTCCTATGATAGAGGATGGTTTCGTCCGTCTTTATCGAGCTGGGCGTTCGTTAAAACTCGGTAATAACCTTAGGTTCTTAGTAATATTTATATTTTACTATGTAGCAAGATAAGCTCATTTTTCTTCATTTTCCATTCTAGAGCTTCTTAGTTTTAAGACCCGTTTACTCCCAGCAGCCACTTGCTATAAATCTGCAATTACCTTGCTGCTGGAATCGCATACTAAATGCAGTAGCAACAACGTTTTATAAATTTCTCAGACTTAGTCTACCACTTTGCTTACAATTGTTGCCTTGGCAGCTAGTCTTCTACGCTATTTTATGTGTCTTCCTTTGGCTTACACTAAGAGCCCTTTAACTATTATAATTGTTCTATACGAGTATGCACGTATATGAATACTTTTATATATGTACATAAATATGCCTACATATACATATATATCATACACATGCATGTCTGTTATGTTTCTAGTCAAGCCTCTAGCCTCTAGCATCTACATAGTTTGCTATTTTTGCTGTGCAGTCACTTAAAATGTTGCATGCTTGCAGTAGCTTTATTGCACACTCCTCTTTAAATGCATTTAATTACATTTGCACTTGATAAAAATCAGTGAAAAATTATCCTTCATTAAATGTTGAAAGCTCCACACTAACATAAGGTACTCATACATATCGAAGTTTGTAGGTATGCCCTCGGGCGTGTTGTTCTTTTGTTTATCTGTGTTCTCTGCTGAAGGATCGCTCTGGCAGTCGTATGTTGCACTATGCAGTGTTGTTGTTGGTGTTGGATATGTGTGTGGCAGGTGTTTAAATTGTGAATTAAATTTACACTCTCTTGATGGTTGGTAAAACTATTTACTTGTTTGTGAAAAGTTAGTAGGGCAATAAATGACAATTAAATTAGTCTGAGTCTGGGTACTTTTTGTATTACAAGCTGTGTAGACTTGATTTATATAGTTGAACAATATTTTTCCAGTGAGTAATTGAAAATTTTTTTAAACGAATATAATTAAAATAAGAGAAAACAATAACTTCGGTTGCTTCGAAGCAAATACACGTTTCACAAATAATGAAGTCTCCATACAAAGACTTGATTCTGAGCGTTGAGTTTGTATGACAGCTATACTATATAGTGATCCGATCTAAACAATTTCTTCAGGGATTGTAGCGTACTCTTAAAAACTAATCCACGTCAAATTTCGTGTAGATATATGGACACATAAAAAAGTTCTTCATACAACAACTTGGTTTTGGTCAATCAGTTTGTATGGTAGTTATATGCTATAATAGTCTGATATCAGCGATTCTGGCAAAGGAGAAACTTATTAGAGAGAAAAGTATGTGTGTAAAATCTGAGTGCGATATATCAAAAACTGAGGGTGTAGCTCCCGTATATACCAACAGGCTAAAGGATGGACAGTTGGACATTCGCATTCTTAGTGGTGCTTTAGAAATATTATTATACCAAAATTTAGCATGGCATGGGAGCTAATATCTCTATAGGAAATGAGAATGCTATGGCCAACTTTCCTCGTAAGTAAATATTTTTGAAATTCTCAGTCAAGCCAGGCTCGATTTTTCCAAGCAAATATAAGGGTTTCTCGAAACGTGTAAATGTTATTGCTGTTTAGTCGCAACAAAATCGAACTATTTGTGAAGTGAAGCGTTGATGTAGAATAGGTCAATAGACGGCCCAAACGGTGGTCATGCCAAGATTGAGAATCAGGAAGGTCTCAGTATGTGTTTGGCGGGATTGACAGCGTTTCATCTACTATGAACTGCGTCTAGCTTTGGCCAATAAGCGAGAAGAATTGTTGACTTGAAATGTTGATGATTCGCCAGATGTGCTTAAGCTTGGTTGGATGGTTCTTGCGTACCTACATTATAGTTTAAACCTGGAACAACGCTGTTAGTTGGGATTGTTCGAATATCATCTACTATGAACGAGCTATGAGTCGATGACTTCCCACAAGCGCTTAGAGCCTGGTTGGCTTGTTCTTGTCCACCCATTTATAGCCCGAAACCGACATACAGTGATTACTGCCGGTTCCTTTATATAAAATATGATTCATATGACAAAAATTTTGGCTGAAAAGAAGCTTGTTAAAATCGACTGTCCCTGTTGTTTTGCTAATCAAGACATAGTTTTTCTATGAGATTGGCATTATGAGATTATCTTCAAAATGGCAGCATTTTGTCGAGCCAAACGTTGCATATTTGACCTAGATTTTACCATACTATTTATGCTAAATAAATCTTAAAATGTATTGCCAAAATAATCGCTCTCATATCCCTGGACCATATATAACTTAGAATCCATTGACATTAACCAACAAGCTGGGCTGACTATACTTTGGCGTTGCATCCTGCAGGCTTTTCGAAAATAGTCGATTTCATATCCCTGGACCTTATATAACTTACAGCCAACAATCTGGCGTTACTGTGGCGTTGGATCCCTCAGGCTTTTCGAAAAATGTGTTAAACTTTGGAGGAGGGGTCTAGTTTGTTCTTCCGTAAGCCCTGTCTGAAATTCGTTGACTGAGTTTGATGTCTAGGCGACGATGTGTTTATGGGGCCACCGGATTTTTTTTTTTTTACAAAACCGAGAAATGCGGTAAAACATAATAACAGAAAGCGAAAAGGAACAGTCTAATGACTGAAGTCCAAAAGCGTTAATGAATAGTTTAAGCCCCACAGTATACAATAATTACAACAGCCAATTGACAGAGTTTAGAGTACAAAAAAATCTAAATCGCATTACATGCGTATCATATCGTTTTGCGACAGGAAGCAGCGCCTTTGCAATGACATAATGACATTCATACCGCCAATGAAACCAAAACTAATACCACAACTGTCAATATACATATTCATATTATAAATACTAATATACATACATACTCATATATACTATAAATATATATAAGTACATATGTATGTATGTTTTTCAGCACATCCGAGGCATTTGAACTTGACCGCCTCACTGTCAATGACGTGATTGTACACCATAATAATGCCTGTCAATGCCAATGTTGATTGCCGTATTGTTATTGTTGTTGTTCTTATTGTTGTTATAGCTTCTGTTAGTGTTGCTATTGCGCTGGTAGCTACAGTTAGACACGCTTTTGCTGCCGTCTTACGCTGTCATTTATTGAAAAAATTTGTTTACTTATTGCGTGCATGTGCATGTGTATTACTATGCGCATGAGTGAATGTGTGTGTGTAAATATGAAAAAAATTACAATAATAATAGGCTCCAAATGGCAATAGTTAAGCGCTTGGGTATTAAAAAGAACTACACATAATAAATCGCACTGAACTGCTTAGTTACGCATGGAACACACACATACATATGTGCACTAACACACACGCAAGCACTAGCAAAAGCGCTACTGCACAGCCATTAGTTATTTAATTTACAACCGAAAGACATAAATCAAAAATTTTATATGGCATTTTTGGTAATGGTATGAGCCTTTTATGTGGTTACGGTTCGCGTTAGTAAGAAAAAATTTATGAAAAATGGAAATGAGTAGTGTTAGTAAAGATGTTAAAGATAGTTGGATTGGAAATATAGAAAGAGACTTTTATAAGCATAAATTTTAATGTGGAAGATTATTTATGGACATTAAAAAAGTAAAAATTGCTCAAAAAAAAAATATAAAAAAAAAATCAGCAATTTTTTTTTGCTTTTGATTATAAAAACTGATAGGTGGCAAGGCTTTTCATTTTTTTTTGTAAGCGAAAAATTTAATGTGGAAAATTAAAAGAACAAAATTTTGAAAAGAAACCTTAATACATAAAAAATATATTAAAAAGAAATAAGCAAAAAATGTTTATTAAATATAAAAACTAACAGATGGCAAGCTTTTTCAATTTTTTTCTTATTTCCTTTAAATATTGTTTTCTTTAATACCGATACCTTATGTATAACAATAAAAAAATCCTATAAAGGTGGCAATACTGTCAAACAATTTTTTTAATGTAAACATGCTTTAGCCTCTTTAGTTTTATAGCTATATTGTAATTGTTCGTTCGTTTCAAAAATCTGATTAAATTAAAATTTGGATGCAGCTGGCAACTTCCCTCATACTTATTTTGATTCACTGCAAATATTGTTAATATTTTCAGTTTTGCATTAAAAATTTTTAACTTTTTTTTTTAATTTCTCGCATAAAATCATGAAAAATAGAAAAAATAAAAAAGGTGGCAACACTCACAAAAATATTTTTTGTTGAAAACATTTTCTAACCCTTTTACTTGAATACCCATATTATAACAATTCATTCATCTTAAGGGTTTCATTAAAATAAAATATTGCAAATACTGGCAACTCTTTTCCTATTTAGTTTGTTTAACCAGAAACACTACTAATATTTTAAGATTCAAATCTGGCAACATATTTTTTATGTGAAAAATTTAATATAAAAGAATTTTTTATTAACCTTATCTTAAAAAAAAACCAAACGATTGCATAAAAGCAAACAAAAAAATAAATATCCAAAGGAAAAAATTGTATTAATTGTAAAAATTAATAGGTGGCAAGCCTTTTGAATTTTTTTCTAGAATATTATTTATGAAAATTTTAAGTGTATATTCGATAAATTTATGACTTTGATGCAAAAAAAATTTAAAAAAGGTGGCAACACTCAGAAAAAATAACTAAATAAATATTTTCTGGTATCTGGCAACTTTTGTTTTATGTGAAAAAGTCAAAAAAAAACATTTAAAAAATTTTCACATAAAACCGAAAATTTAGAAAGAAAAAAAATATTTCTTAATTATAAAAACTGGTGCCAAGCCTTTTTTTAAATTATGTTTTAGAAAATTTCTCAAAAAATTTTTGGTCTGCTGCCTATATTTAATGCACATTAAATTTATTTACAAATATTAGCACAATAAAAAATAGTAAAAAGGTGGCAGCACTGACAAAAAATATTTGCAGCTATAAGCTTTCTTTGTCCTCTTTTCTTTTGTACCCATATTGTTAAAATTGATTCTACTTATAATTTTAATGGCATTAAACTTTTGAAATAGCTGGCAACTCCCTTCATAAATATTTTTTTTTTAACTAGAAGCTTTGGTAGTATTTTCGAATTCATATAAATAATTTTTGTTTTTCTTATAAATTTATTTCATATTTGCCTTAAAATTTCAACTAGGTGGCAACCTTTCGATTCTTTATAGAAAAAAGTATTTTCATAAGCTTAACTAAAAATCTCAAAATTGTGTTACCTCCAAATTTCAGCATAAAAAATTAAAAATTATAAAACACATTTCCCTACACATACGACCCACCCTAATACTTTTCTGAATTTTCTCAAACTTTTTGTGATTTATTCATGGCACGTGTGTAAACCACTATCATTAATTTATAAATACACATATTTTATAATAATTCTGCGTTGGGTGTATGCTGTCTTGTATATACCTGCCAAATTTTGGTCGTAATACAGGCAGCTGACACAGTATCATAGCCAAGTCATTAATTAGAACATTAGCAAATGAGCTGGAAGGAAATAGTTTCGTGGGCTATATTTTTTTATTTTATAAATTGCTATCATATTTAAGTACACACGATTATGGGTATTGAGCTACACACCTACACAGCAAAACACAAGTTCGCATGGATAAAAATGCGTGTCTGTGTTTTATTTCATACCACTGCTGCGTATTTATTGTTGTTGTCTTTTGTGTGCTTGGCTTACAGGCAGTTGTCGGCCAATCTATCTTCATTGCTAGGTAGTATTTAGCAGCTTATCATAAACATACGCAAAAATATTAACATTGAAACAAAGAACATGATGGTGCCCCATGCATCCCAAATTTTTGTTGGTCCACTTTTCAAGCTTCTTTAATTTTATTTGGGCATAATATGCAGCATTTGGTTATTAAGTCAAGTATTCCATCATTTTGATCACTTGCTAGCAAAGCCTTTCTTTGTTGTATGACTCATTTACTCTTTTCTAGTCAATTGCTGATGTTTAGGCTGTGTACGCAGTGGAGTGAGAACAATTATGAAAGCAGCGGAATCTGCTGGCAGAGAAATATGAATAAGTCTAACTTTTTTTTTTTAATTTTTGAAAATTTTTGTTTCTAAATTTTTTAAGATAATTTTTTTTAAATAAATTTTTTTTAATTCTTTAAAATATTTTATATTTTTTTTATATTTTTTAATTTTTTTGTTTAATATTTTATTTTATAATTTTCTTCTATTTAAATTTTTTTTTTTTTTATTTTTTAATAATTTTAGTTTGCTATAATTTAGATTATATTTGTTATTTACTAAATTTTTATCAATTATTCAGTTTTTCAATGTATTTTTTCAATTCTTTACTTTTTGTCCCCCAGCAACAATGCCTTCCTCCTTCAACCACCAATACCACTTTTGCTACATTTCTGCAATTAATCTTCCCCTTGACTATCACTATTGTACTCATTTCATTTTTGTGACTCAATCCACTCAACCACAGGGGTCTGTCAGTGCTTAGCTCATCATGATAACAAATTATTTGCTGTCACCAGCAAAAGTTCTCTCGTCAAATTTTCGTTTCATTTTTGGATTTTCTTGATACTTTTTTGGACAATTATTCATGCTTTGCTTCGGCATCACACTGCTCTGTGGATTTATGCTTTTTCAAACAAACTAAAGCATGTTTTACACAAATGTGAAATATTTGGTACACAAACACATTTGTATTCTTCTGCTTTTCAATTTATTTCATTTCAGTTTTTTTTTGTGTGTGTTGAGCTTAGCTGACTGTTGTGTGACCAATACGCTTAGTGGTCATTACTTAGAAGTCACAATTCTAGAACTCATGTAGCAAGAGATTTGTTATAACTCAGTTTCTATTGTGTGTATGTGGAAAAAACAAAAATATGGGGTTTTATAATTATACAGGGTGGGCCAAAAGAATTAATTCTTTTTTAAGTGGTTTGTTGGGACAAGAGAGCTGAATGACTGAGGTTGATTCTTGGAGGTTTTGAGCTTGATAATTGGAATTCCTTAACTTTTTTCAGTTTTGAATTCTTATTATAACAGTTAATTATATACCTACAAGATTTAAATTTAAGAATTCTAAATTCTTATAACATATTAGTCATATCAGTTTTCTTACCTTTGTTATGTATTTTTTTATTTTTATTTAAACATTTTGCAATATCCAGTTTACAGCCGACACAGCAAATAACGCACCGGAAAAAAGAAAGAATAATGATAATTAATCTTTTTGTAAATAATTGTTCAAAATTATTATATATTTATTTGAATTATTTTTATTGATTTTTGCGAACAGTTGGCAACCCTTCATAAACATGTTACCAAAACTTGCTGGAAACTAATTATTTTGTTGAAATATTGTAATATTTTGTACATTTTAACAACACAGTTAATCAAATAATATAAACATGTGGCAACCCCGCTTAAAAATTTTGCTAAAATCTTTGAAAATACTTATTGTGTTGCCGTATTGAAATATTTCGCATAGTTAAAGCAATTTAGTTAACCAAAAAATATAAACATGTGGCAACCTTAAAAAAAATATTTAAAATTTAAGCTTAACATATTTTGATAACTTTATGCTAATAAAGAAAGAGCTTTTCTAATTGATTATTATTATAGTTAAAAAAATACCAATTTGTAAACAGCTGGCAATCCTGGTCATGTATTTTTTTCCATAGCAGACTTTCTTAAACCTCTTCAGTTGATAGTGTTTTTTGTTAACATTTTTTGTTAAAATAACAGATTTGCTTACTTGCACATTCCACTTTTAGGCCTCAATTCAGTAAAATTGCCATATCAGCCAAAATTTCAATACATATAAGGTACGCTGACACAGATTTTATCATCACAAACGTTTTTTCAAGTATTTTTTCTAATTTAAGTGGTTCATGTCTGCTAAAATTATATTATAATTTTTTGTTTTTTCATATCTCTTTATGTCCGTCATATCTGATACTTAAACTGAAGTTGAACTCGAAACTTAAAACTGATTCTAATCTATGCGTCAGAAAGTCAAGCAGCAGACCTAAATATCGCCCACTTTACTGGGTTTTTTGAAGAATCATAGAATACACAGCATATTGAGCGAATTTGTCTAAGCCAAAATTTAGTTAGTACATTTTCTAGCTAATGTCTGAAAGAAATTCTGTTATATAGCCAACGCGACAGGGTTTATAAAGACCAGCTAAACTGTTTAATTTTAAAACACATAATATTATAGCATAGTCGCCTTTTTATGGCTAATAACGCACCGAAAGTTGGTTTTCAACTGGTCCGTCAGTCAGTCATTGCTCGCTTGTCACCATAAATCATTAGCTTGACGTATCGCCATAAATAAAAATAAGAGTGAAGAGTCAAATGCCATGAAACAGGTGCTCTATGTTAATCATCTCTTTCAAACAATTATAGAAAAGTTTTGACCATTGCATTTTCTGAAGGTTGCGGAGTTTGGGGAGTTTTTTCAGGATAGCTCTCACTCTCCATAATGCCATTTTTACGCTAGAAAACTGCCGCGTCTTTTAAAATGTGTTTTTGGCATAAATATCCAAATTGTTACTCTTTTTCTGGTTAAATTTTTCTATGGTATTTTGTCAAAATTTGTTGAATGGAAATGTCAAAATTTTTTACACCATTTTTTAAGGCAAAGAATCTGACTCATCGTTGATAACGTGCTTTTGGAATAAATATCCATGTTGTAAACCGTTTTCTGATTGAGTTTTTGAATGCCAACTTTGTCAAAATATGTCGCATGGAAATGTCAAAATCTTTGACAGCTGATTTGACAGCAATTTTTTACGCTAGAAAACTGCCGCGTCGTTTAAAATGTGTTTTTGACATAAATATCCATGTTGTAAACCTTTTTTCGATTAAAGTTTTGAATGGTAATTTGTCAAAATATGTGGAATGAAAATGTCAAAATCTTTGACAGCTGATTTAAAAGCATTTTTTTTGCCAAGAAATCTTCTCCTCATCGTTGATAATATTTTATGAACATAGATTTCTATTTTCTCAAACCTTATTTCGATTTATGTCTTTCAAAGGTATTTATATACATATATAATATACCAAATCTTTGACAACTGGTTTGACAGCAGTTTTTTAACAAGATAATGGCAACGATTTTGAAAATAAATTTAAAGTGTTTAACCTCTCCGCTTTGAACTTTACTTTGTCAAAATTTACTGAACATTAATGTCAAAAACATGGGCATACTTTGACAGCTAGTTTGGCAGCTTTCCCTCTATGAAATTTTTGTTAGCATACAGACGAATATTAATCCAGTATAAATACAAAAATTTATATATTTATATATAGTCACAGTAAAAATGTAAATATGTTAACATATACACATATATGTATGTATATGTAATTAACAGTGAATATTTTGCGAATATTAATGACTGTCATCACCACATGCTGTATTGAGTTGAAAATTGTCTGAACGTGACTATATCACACGCTTAACACACGTTTCAGTGAGATTTATTAACTTTTATACTCTACGTATATATTTACTCCATATAAGGTATATGAGTTGAACTATAGTGATAAGTAGATGTATGCTTAAAATCGACAATAATTTATTTGACGTGGGCAGTCATTGTTTCACTGCTGTCAGTTTTTTAAATACAATGTAACATATATTATATTCACATACTTGCTGTATGTATATACAATTTGTAATACGAGTATACAAGTATAGCGTTATGATATCGAAGTTGACAAATTAATTAGTTATTATTAATGACTTGATTAGTTCATTACTTCGGGTTGAATAATTAATTATTTATAATATGAGACTTCTTTTTATGGAAAGATGTTAAGTTCGGCGTGTAGGCTTGACTTATAAGGCTTATATTTCGTGTTAAGTGGGCAATAATTATATGATAGTGATTATTAAGCATTTATTAAGCAACAAACTCGGCTATAACTGCGTAAGCGGTGTCTATTCCAATGTAGAAGAGGAATTATTAAGCATAAAATTCGTAATTACAGTAATTCCGTTTCTTGTCTGAATTAACTTCCAGTTAACCTCAAAACACTTAAGGTTCCAATAGAAAAATGTCTTGTAATTAAATAAATTATTTTTGTCGAGAGGTTTTCGAGTTGCGATAGGCTGGTGGAGGTGAGAAGCGCTCTTATAGAAGGCTACTTACTAATTGGAGGCGAACAACTTCCCTACTAGCGTGGGCTTTTGAGTTTGGTTTACTTTCGAAGGCTAAATATCTTATCACCGTATTTCGCCGGTCAAATTAACTAAATATCGTTGAATGAGAATGTTTCCTGAGGGATACTTGACCTTTCTGAATCAATATCAATCCAAAACACATGTCTACTACAAATCTAATTTTTGGCCGACCATATTCATCGTCGTCAACTATTGGGGAATCGGGTTCGCCTTCTCCTAGCGTTGTACTTTCACTGCCATTCAGCAGGCTGGAGAACTGTACTCCATAATCTCAGGGTGCTCTGCGCATTAGTCTCTAGATCACCTCTGGCGGTTATGCTCCGGTCTTGAAAGTTTCTGTTAGTCACTGCATCTTTTCGTAGAATTTTCGAACTTTACCCCTGCTGCTTTGGCTAGCTTGTTACCCCCTTCGTCATTAGCAAAATTTTAACAAAAGTTCTCAGTTTCTTAATTTAGCTTTCTTCAAAAAAATAGCTAGTCAAAACCTGGGCTGTAGTTACACTGTTATGTCACAAAAGGGGCGCCTCTTGTTTGGTTAGCCGTAAATTAAGTCCACTCATCGAAATTGTCAATTTTTCTGTTGATTTCGTATTTCTCACTATTTTTCTGTAATGTCAACAGTTATATCTGCTCTCTAAGCTTTTTATTTTTATTTTTCACGCGTTTGTTTCTTTTCCTTTCAACATTTTCATTATCATTCGGTTTGTTTACTTCGTGGCAATTATTTGTTCACTTGAAACGCGCACTCAGCGTGCTATTGTCGATGAATTTGTTCATATTTGTTGTTTTTAACAACAAACATACACGAAGTTTACTAAATGCTGTCGGAAAACAATTCTTTCGCTTTAATACCCAATATTTGTTCTGTTTGTTTTGATAAACTTTCTCTAAGCACAAACAAAGTGAGTGCATATACCGTTCAACGCTGACACTTGACACTTGTCCATCGATCTTCTGAAGCTCAAATGGTCGGTTACTCAAGTGTCAAAGTAATTTTAATTTTAAATTTCTGATTATTTTCTTTGTTTGTTCTTTGCTGTGGAGCATTTCGCCGCTTTCTTTAGTCTACAAGCGCTTTTTGGCGTTTTTATGCTGTTTCATTGTTGAACATTTCAATTTGCTCATGCTGCTGGAAGAGTTTGTATAGTTCTCGTACCATATATACAGCTATTATTCTGGCATTACCTATATTTCTTCGACCTGCCTTACTTTCTTCTCGCCTTAAAACAAAGTATCCGAACATTTCCCCTACCCTATCCACATCAAATACACCACACTTGTTGTTGTTTCGTGTCGACGCTGTTGTAAACAACTTGAAAACGTCAAAATGCGCTACAAAACTAACAGCAATAATGCCACATTTTGACGCGCATTCTCGTGACAGCTGAACATAGTCACACAGCACTCGGCTTCCAAAATAATTTTTGATTTTTTTTTCCAATTTGTGTGAAATTGTACGTTCGCTTTTTGTATGCAGTGTATGTATGTAAAATAAGTTTGTGTAAATGTTATTTATATTGGAATTATTGCTGACATCTTGGCGTGTGCCATTAAAATTTAAATATGTAAATTCGTAACAACGTATGTGCGTCTGTGTTCTTGTCATTCGTTTGCTGTGTCAATTGTTTTTATCCACCTTTTTCTTACCGACTTTCTATTTGAATTGTGTTATTGTCTTTTAATGCTCAGTAAATAGTAATGTTTTTCGTTGTTTTTTGTTTACTTCGATTTTCACATGGTTCTTTTTAGACTAATTGTTTGAGTAGACCATAAATTGAATTTTAATATTTAATAATGAAACTAGAAGAAGGCCCCCCTCAGTACTCTTTCAAAGCTTAATAATATATCAAAAGCAATAATGAAATAATAATCCGTTTTTGAGCTAAGATAATTCTGTTAGAATTCTCAGTTGAGTCCACTGTTCTCATACGAGATTACATCTTATAATTGTCCGATTTTCTTGAATTTTACTGTCATTGTTAGGTCTACATATGTTACAGGACAAACAATTACCACTGAGGGCCTTTCCCAACATTCCGAACTATTCGACACCAGAAATTTGTTGCCGCACATAAACTCGCTAGAAACTCATATACGACGATATAAAAAGATCTCATTATGAGGTTGTAGTTGCTATCCATTCATTTCTTTTTTTCTACTCACATTTTCACTCCACACATTTTTCTCTCATACTTCGCAAGTTCTCGCTCTCTTTCTCTCTATATTTCTAACTGTATTTCATTCTTTTTGTTGTATAAAGTTCTGTTTTCGGTCCTTAGCTAAGCAGATTCTGTTAGAAGATTGAGTTTAAATCGAACATTCTTCCTCAAGATCCTCAGATTTCTGTAATATGTATGGCTTGAGTTCCAGAACCATCCATCCTGATAAGATTTCTAGTAAATTTTTTCATACCATAAATAGTTCTAATACTAAGTATATGAATTCATCAAAATTGCATTAAAGAAGTTCGAAAAATTGTGTGTGAGAAGTTAAACAAACGTGTTTTGTAAAGACTAAGCTTTCTAAGTGAAGATGAAACTATGTACATGTCTCCAGCGTTTATGTAAGGTAGTCTGTAGTCAACTTTGAAGTAGAGACAGCTTGAGACATCTCTGAACAACATTGCCTTTTTATTATATTCAAAACTTTTAGAGACCTCTTCATTTATCAGTGATAATAGAGTAGAACTGATAAACGGAGTCGATTTTGAAATTATAAGGTCATTACTACGGTTTGTTGCTCCACTACTATTCTACAATACTAATGGCCTACTGGACTTCGCGAGTATTTGAACAGCGCTGGACAACCTTTGGTTTTTGCGCTGTTGCTGTTTGGCCCAAGATCGTTAGTAGGAGATCTAGTAAGCTCTTTCCGTTCAGTAAGGCTAGGCATTTTCTATTTGTAGGGGTACTAATAGGCTATTATCCTGTCAGGGTTGACACAATAAGGTTGATAATCTTACCGCATGCCAGCTGCAGAAACTGTATGGTGGAAGACGAGCTAGAAACAGCTCAACACTTGTTTCTTGATTGTACCGCGTTTGCGAGATCACGGTTAAAGCACTTGAGAGCCAACACTTTTTGATGTATCACCGGGCTTATTACAATTCAAAGTCCTAAACATATTTTTACTGGCACTTTGTCGACTTCTAAGGTCGTAAACAGGAGATCTATTTCTATGGCTTCACAAAAGTTTGCTTATAAGTGCGATCCCAGGAGTAGCTATCGAACTTGAACTAACCTAAGGTCTGACATTTGATAGTACCCTTAAAATTTGATTTCACTAAATTCAGAAATGCAAGTAAGCTATGGATATCTTAGATCGCTCCATCCTTAAAGTTATAATATTCGTAAAAGTATCCGGAAGCTAACCTATTGCTTACTTTTTGGATTTGTTTGATTTAGGCTTTGAAAACAGATAGTAGATCTTGATTTTTGATAGCACCCTTAAACATGATTTTATTAGATCCAGATAACCATTGAGCTATGACGACCATATATCGCTCTATCGTTAATGTGATAATATCCGTAAAAGTATCTGGAAGCTAATCGGTCGTTACATTTTTGGATGTGTTCGGTTAAAGTTTTGAGAACAGGTGGCGTTCTTTGCCTGCAATGCTTATATCAAAGCATTACAAGTTAATACGAACCTCCTCTAGCAGTTCCGCTACTCTCTAAGCCATCTTTTAGCATCAAGTGAAAATAACAAACTATTCCAGCTTTTCTGTCTTTTCGCATGCTTCCGTTGTGCATGTCCCTCGTAGCAAAATGATTCAAACTAAATTCGAAAAATTACGCTCGCCGCCACCATTAAGTCCACCAACATTGTTGCTGCCGCAAAACCCATACAAACCGCGGCAACACAATACACCAATCCAAAAGTCATCAAATGCCATCATTAACCGACTAACCAATTGTCTATAGAGCAACGCTTGATTGGCATTTGCCCTTAAGCGTTTTCAGCACTTTTACACAAAACATTATTTGTACAGACCAGAGCAGCGGAGAAAAGCTTATTTTACAGAAAATGAAAAAAAACTACAAAAACAAATGAAAACTTGGCAAGTAAAATTTTAGAAAAAAAGAAGAAGAAATGAAAACAATTCTAAAAGCAAATTGCAGTTAATTGAAAAGTAAACAGCGCCAACGCCAAATAGTGCTGTTGCATATGGAGATGTGGAGAGGTATACACATATACACATACAAATATACATATATGACAACACATATGTACATATATACATACATATGCATGGAAAGGAAGTTGCAGCAGGACATTGAGCAATCGAAAGCGCTGCTCAAATTTGCAAGAAAAAATACTTCGAAAAAAGTCAGCGCTGACCAAGCCAGCTGCTAGCGCTCATATAAACAGTTAGACGTATAAATACATATGTATGTATGTGTGTAAGCAATCCATACTTCTATTTCATTTCCATTGCACATTCAAATGCCATTCTATTATTTGCTGCCACTCCTCACTTTGCCTCCCATATATGTGTGTATATATGTATGTAGGTCTGCTGGCTGCCAGCAAATGCAATCTTCATTACCAGCTCTCGACTAATGGCTAAATGCCCGCGCTTTCATGCACTTGTCGTCTCGTCAGCGGCGCGTCGCATGATGGATGTACTCTATACACAGGTTGAGGTTGATCGCATGGTGAGCCGTGTGCAACGTGCAACGGTAATTTTGCTAAGTGGTTAAATGGCAGTTGAGTGCAACAACATACACATATGTATATACAAATATATCGACAGTTAGCCAGTCTAACGTTAGTGTGGCGCTAATACGCAGCCACATCTGTTTAACAAAGGCACTGCGCTCTACAATTGCTTGGCTATTGACTTGAACTGCTGCCGTGGCGCTGGCTTTTCGCTGGTTGTGTCCGCTGCCCGGTGAGTGGTGGCTAGTTGGTCTACTTGTCTGCAATGCAGCCGCTAAAAGCATCGAGTGTCTGTTGTCTAATGTTTGGCGTAAATGGATTTGCTTTTTAATAATTCAATGGTCAAAGTGTTGTTGTTGTTGTGTGACATTGTTGTTGGTAGAGCACTGTGCTGCGCTTTTAATTGTAGGTTTGTTGTGATTTTTCGGTTTTGTTCTGCGTTATTTTGTTTTATTTTTATTTTTCTTTTAGTATTTTCCGACGCATTTTAAGCAAACTTCATTGAAACGATTAGTTTTACTATAATCAGTTAAATTTAATATTCTGTAGTTATGCTTTTTTTGAATTTCTGAGGTATGATTAGACTGGAAATGTCTGGTTTTTGAAGGCATATAAGAAATAATAGGTCGGAAATAATTTAAAAATTTAAAAAATTCTAAAATTAAAAAAATTCTAAAATTAAAAACAAAATTAAAAAAAAAAATTAAAAAAAAAAAATTAAAAAAAAAATTAAAAAAAAAATTAAAAAAATGATTAAAAAATAGTTACTTAAAAAATTAAAGTTGTTTTCATAAACTGTTATTTGAAAAAGTGGGCATGGCCCGGCTCCCTAATAGTTTTAATGTACATATGTATGTATCTCCTAAACCAAGGAAGGGCGTGGCACCGTCTTCTTTTAGATGAAATCCCATGTCTCAAGACCTTTCCGACCAATTTCCACTAAATTCGGTATGTAACATTACCTTGGCATTTCTAAAAGTGCTAATATGGGCCACGATCATCCCTCACATACCGATTTTGTGGGCCATTCTTTGTCTCGTACACGCCTCTTCTTATACCCGTCCATGAAATCTAGTTCAAGCGATGAACAAGTGGAGAGAGATTTTCAAGATACATACTATGGTTAGTTGGTTTGTTAAAAAAGCGAGGTAAAGGTGTGACAGACCGCAGATGGACACACGTTGGCGATGCTTCCGCTTGGTAAGCAAATCAAGTCTTGTTCGGCAACTCAGTGGATTTGATGAAAACTTGATCCGATTTGTCCAATTTCGCTTAAGTTGGGGCATTGGAATCCGTGGAAGCTATTTCAACTCAGCTGGCTGAAAGCTTGGCATTCGCAAAAATAATGTTTCACTGTCTCAACATCCTCAGTGGTATCTTAAGGGTAGGTGCGCTGTGATGACCTCAACAATATTACTAATATCTCTTTTATCTATCCCAATATTATCCCAAAGTAACTTTGTAGTATGCTTTGTGTTATTGAGTTGTTCCTCTATGAAAAATTTGTTTGTATAAAATATTAAGAGAGATTCGTCTATGGTAAAATAGATAGAATAATCTAGACTTCGACATTACACTTTCCACGTGACAGCCTAATATATTTGAGATCAATAGGCTCAACTTTACAGTATTCCAGGTCTGAATATTCTTACTCTCCAGGTTACTAGCGCACAAAATATCCACCAATATCTGAAAGTGTTTTTGAACGAAAATTACAAAAAATACAAATGCTTCTCTGAAACTCTTTATTTTCAGTTCCTGCATCGCTAAGATTCTTTGGAACCCTGCCATTACCTACATAAGCGTTTAACTTGTGAAATTCTTGCCTTTCATTTGCAACTTTCGTGTTAATTATTTGACTTGTTTTGTTAGTTTTGGGTTTAATTTTCGAGGTTTTTTTCCAACTCATTAAAGTTGTTGAAATTTCGCAAGTAATTATTTGCCAAAGTCAATATGCAGACACGTATTTGTGAGGATTTACAAATATGTATCTAGATATATACATATGTTGTTTAAGGTATTTGCATTTATAAACCAGGTATTTTACCCTGTAGGAAAAAATAGAAATATGAGAAATTTATTATTTCTCATTTGCTTTGTAGTCTCAAATGTCTTGCTCACAGTTGTTATGTTAAAAAATGTCTTCCCTCCAGCAGTTCAATGTCGATGTTGGA
Source organism: Bactrocera dorsalis (assembly GCF_023373825.1). Classification (NCBI taxonomy): domain Eukaryota; kingdom Metazoa; phylum Arthropoda; class Insecta; order Diptera; family Tephritidae; genus Bactrocera; species Bactrocera dorsalis. Next base: position 65,002,895 of record NC_064307.1, on the reverse strand, counting down.
ACATTTTAGCATATAGTGAAGTCTAAACTGAATGTTCAGTATCATGTTCTTGTAAGAAAAACTTTTATATTTGACGAGATATCTGTACAAGATTTGGCATGAATTATTTTCCAGCATAGCGCTATAACATGTGTAGAAATTTTTCAGATCAGACAACTATATCGTATAGCTGCCATACAAACTGAACGATCGAAGTCAAGTTCTTGTAAGGAAAACTTTTTTATTTGAGGAAATATTTCCACGAATTTTAGCTTAGACTATTTTCCAAGACAGCGCTATAACATGTGTAGAATATTTCCAGATCGGACAACTATATCGTATAGCTGTCATACAAACTGAGCGATCGAAATGAAATTCTTGTATGAAAACTTTTTTATTGGACAAGATATCTTCACGAAATTTTGCATGAATTATCAGCCAGGAAAAGGTGACAATATGCGAAGAAATTTCTGAGATCGAACTACTATATCGTATAGCTGCCATACAAACTGCTCCATCAAAATCAAGTTCTTCTAAGGAAAACTTTTTTATTTGAAAAGATATCTTCACAAATTTTGGCGCAGATTATTTTCCAAAACAAAGCCACAATATCCGATGAAATTTTTCAGATCGGACCAATATATCATATAGCTGTCATACAAACTGCACGATTAAAATCAAGTTCTTGTATGGAAACCTTCTTATTTGTTAATGGTATTCTAGCTTCTTACTTTTTTTTTTGTTTCATAAATATATAATATATTATTTTGAATTTGTATTCAATTAAATTTTTTTCACCCGAAAACAAAAAACATTTTTAATTGTTAATTTTTCCAATTTTTCCTACAGGCAAGCTTGCCATCGCTTGCATTCAGACTTCATTCAATATTTGCTTTGAGCTCATCATGTTCCATATTTACACACGTTCAAGTACACAGAAAATTACTTTTTAAATGTTGCACTTGCCACACACAAAAAAGTGGGCAGCATGCGATAAGTTAAAGAAATTCAAGAAAGTTAAAAAGAATTCCAAGTATTTAATAAATAAAAGAAAAGCGCTGGATAAACGCTTAAATCCAAGACAGGCGCTAACAAATCAGCCGACACGTATTTGCGCACATTTCCTCGGATATACATACATATATATAATATGTATATATACTTTTTCCGCTCACATCAAACCCACAATGCCTTCACCTACTGCTTCTTCAACTCTTTTTATGAACTCCTTGGCTTACTCATCTTTCTGTGTGCAAACAAGCAAACATTGTAGCCACTTTACATGCGCTGGAGTCGTAGTCGTCGGCGTTCAAGCGGCGTGGCGCGCGTTTGTTGGCTTTGACTTTGAAGCGTTTCGACTTTTTTCTTTGGCTTCAGCGAAGGCTGGCTGCCTGCAACTTAGCCATTGCGACTTTTATTTGCTACAACGATTATATGGATAATTGTGGGCATGCTTTGCACAAATATTTTCTGCTTTTCTTTCTTTTAACAACTTTTTGTTTTCATTTTACCGTTAGCGTTGTGATTGCGATAGCATTTGTGCGATAACAAACGTCACACTCCAAACTTGCCGCTGCTCGACTGCACTCGAGTTGAAAATTGCGCTGCGCAAGCGTTAAGAAGTGGGCGAAAATGCATGAAGTATGAGGTAGACGCTTTTGAAGACGGCAAAGCAGACAAATTTTATTCCAAGCGCTGGGTTAACTTTAATAGAAGCGACTTATAGGCCATGACTGCGCGGAATGAGAGTTGAAAATAACAAAAATTAATTAAATGCGCTGTTTGGTTGGGATTTAATATTTTTTGGTGGATGGTGGACTACGTGTAATTATGATATCAGTGAGATATGTTTAGACATATTTCTGAGAGTTTTACGGCAACACACTTTTTCTTTCTTACTGTGTCTGTCCTTAGTGAGTCTTATGTGCAGACTTTGAAGAAAATTATCTTGGCGTTTTTAAATAGGTGAGGTAAAAGGCACTTTTTACAGTCCAATCTTGGTTTTAAATGTAAAGAAAATAAGCTTTTTCCTCTCTTGCGCTTCACTGTTATATTCCATAAATATTAAACCTTTCTCTGGTGAACTTATGGCTCATTGCTTTCTTCTCTCTCATGCTAACAATGTTTTACAAAATCTGTCTTCGATAAGTCGTTGTCTCATTTTAGCAATATTTTTACTATCAAAGCCACAATTTATCATCCAAAGGCGTTTATAGAAGAGTTAATGCGACTTACTTTATTTCTCCTAATAAGTAATATTGCTTTATTTTTTTTTTTGAAACCTTAAACTCCTAAGAAGTTATCGTAACTGAGCATCCAAGTTTTAGTTGCAGGAACTAAATCATCTTCCATGAAAAAAGAATATATTTATATATTTCTTCTCTATGGCATGTTGTCAGTTTTCTTCCTTTTTCTCCACTAATATTATCTCAAAACCAGTAAATAAAAAATTATTAGGGTTCTAGAAGTCAGCACAAACAAAGGTTTGAAACTTTGATATATCTAAGTAGTATTATATAGTTAAGCAAAGACACATACCATGCTTAGGTATATATTCTAGGATTATTCACAGGTCTTCCGACATTGTTTTGTTTTTCCATTGTTTAAAAATTAAAGCACAAACTGAGGTATTTTTGTTGCAAACCTATTGTAAAGAAAGGTTTGGGACTTTGGTGAGCCTGGAAAATATTATTGCTGCTAAGATGGAACACTATTCACATTATCTTTCCGTTTAGCAATTGTTTGGGGATGCGAAATCTATGTTCTACATTCTATGTTCATCAGCAAATAATCAGCGAGACAAAATTTCGATAGAAAATGGCGCCATTTCAGTCGTATAATCGCAAACTATTTTTATACATCACAGTTTTAGTTTAAAGCGGGAAAACATCAAGAAACTAATGGCCTTTAAAAAATATATATTTTGTATATTATTTCTCACTAACTATTTCTTCTTTTACTCCACTAAAATCCTCTCAAAATCAGCTAATATAACATAGTTATAGTGCTAGATCCAGCGCTGCATGACAGTGATAAAATTACTATACAACAGTTTTCTATATCCCCGATTTAATTATAAAAATACAAAAAAAAAGAACCGGAATTGTAAATAAAGGTTTGAAACTTTGATATGCCTAGGTAGTATTATCACTGCTAAGCGAAGACACATACCATGCTTAGTTATATACTATAGGAAAGGAAACAGGTCATTCGGTTGCTTAGACGAACCTATGCGTTTTTGGTTGGTCTAAGAAGCGAATATTTGCAAAATGAATAGGCGTCTGCTGAAACTTTCCATTATCGATAAGCTATAAATTGAGTCAAAATATCACCCAGAAATGTAATAAAATTTTCCGGGTAAATGATATTTCAAAAATATGTATTCTGTTGATAGGACTGTCCTCAATTACTATGTCAAATATGAACGCGATCTGTAAACCAGTTTGTTTACAGCACTTGCTTAAGTAAACTTCTCTTGTACGTTGCGATTTATACAATGGATAAAAATATCGAACAGAGAATTTGTCTAAAATTTTGTATTTCTAACCAAATTACATGTATAGAATAGTTGCGAATGTTGGAAAAGACGTACGGTGATTCAGTTTTATCAAAAACACAAGTCTACGAGTGGAACAAAGTCTTGAAAGACGGTCGAGAGATCGTTGAAGACAGGCCTCGTTCTGGACAACTTTCGACCTCTCTTCTTCAACTAATGAAAGTATTAAAAAAGTGAAGGATACGGTGCTTGAAAATCAGCAGGCAAGTGTTGGAGATATGACAAGAGAGCTCGATATCTCTCGTGTGTCCGTTCGAATGATTTTGGTGGATATATTGGGTATGAAACGAGTTCTTGCTTGACTCCTGCCGATAAAGCTGAACTCCTTCCGATAAACATACTTGTTTATGTGAATTCCTATCCCATATTTATGGAGAGATTATTACTGCCAATTGTTTATGAGTTTGACATGCAAACAAGTCAAAAATCATCGGAATGGAGGGAAAAAGCGAGCTGACGGGCCAATTTCCGGATACTTCTTTGTCACAATATATATCCACAGCGTTTGTTAAACTAAAAATGTTACAGATCTGCCACTAAAGACTAACTGTAAATAAAAGTAATGCTTTTCTTTTATGCAAATGTTAAGCAAGTTTTTAGCAATCTCTACTACCAAAGAACTCCCATAAAAACCCAAATCAAATTCAAAAGTTTGCCAGCAGTTTTGTGCCCGCCACCCGCCAATTCCTCTCCAATTTACATAGATAAGCACGTGTGCGCATAATTATGCTTGCGCCATGTGTTCCGCCTGTAACCTTTATGTAAATACGCTTGAAATATATGTGTTGAGGCAGTTGTTAGTAGTGACTTAATAAGCGCCAGTGCCACATGGCGTATGAGTGATTTCGCTTTATTCATAATCCACCATAGATCCATACATTTTACTTACATTTATAAAGATTTTATTTATTTGTTTATGCTTTTATGGCATTTTTTAGGCCTTTGGTTTTTAGTTTATATTTTTCCTCGGTATAACTGTATATCTTGTTATTGCTTGTTATGCGTTTGAAGTTTTTATTGATTCTAATGTTTATTTTATGAGCGCCAAAATTGGCAAGCAAACAAGCGGCAGCACATGCAGCACATTGTCGTACATACCTAGCATTTTTTGTTGTAATATATAGTATACTTTTTCAAAAATATTTACGTGTGTGTGTGTGTGTTGGTATGCGCCTTGCAAATATGCGTTGCGCTTGAGTTGTGCGCCTGCAATAAATTTAAATTATTGCAGAAGTTCATAAATTATGCGTTGCCGCTCGTTTATATAAATTAGTGCGTGCGTGTGTGTTTGTTGCAGCGACTCACTTGTACTCGCACATACTATGAGCATGTGCAAGAATTTATTGCCGCTTTTTTAAGCAGATTTTTTACACGTGTTCAATTTTTTCCTTCAATTTGTGTATAATTGATTGTAAATGTGATATACATATGTATACATGTGTGTGCTTGGCATTTAAAATATGCTGATGGTTTAATTGAATTTTTCAAGCGATTAATGTGCCTTTAAAAAAGGAGTTACTGGTTGCTGTGTTTAAAAATAAATGTATATTATGTTTCGAAATTCACAGTTTTAAATCTAATATAAGCAGTATAAAAAAATAATCATTTTACAGAATTTTTTGAAAATATTTCTTAATAGAGTTTCAATAATTTCCAAAAATAAATTTTATTTCTTAACAAAATAATAAAACAAAAATTTATATGTAAATAAAATATAATTAAAATTTGTTTAAATATGAAATTTGATAAAGTGAATCTTTAATAAAAAAAAAAATTTGAAATTAAAATATTATTATTGCTTAAATACTTTTAATTATTTTCTAAATAAAATAATCCTATTTTTAAAAATATTGGCAACAAAATTTTTTAATGAAATATATTTTTTTCAAAAAAATTAAAATTAAAATATTTTCATTGCTTAAATAATTTTAATTGTTTTCTAAATAAAAGAATACTATTTTTTAAAAATATTGGCAACACAATTTTTTTAAGAAATTTTTTTTTGAAAGAGAAAAAAATATATATTTGCATTTTTATTGTTTAAACATAAAAAAATATAATAATAATGAGTTTACTGAAAAACAAAAATTTGGATAACATTTTTGTTTTTATAAAAAAGTTGACAACAAATTTTTTAATAAAATATATTTTTTGAAAAAAGCCAAAAAAAAATTTTTATTGTTTAAATATTTAAATAAAAAATTAAAAAAAAAGGTTTACTGAAAAAAAATTAAATTTTTGGTTAAATTTTGGTTTTTGTAAAAATATTAACAAGTTTTTTTTAATGAAATATATTTTTTGAAAAAAAATAGTTTCTGTAATTTTTTGTTTTTGTAAAAATGTAAAGAACCAAATTTTTATTTAATATTTCAAAGTTTTTTAGAATTTTTTAATTAAGCTTTTAATAAAATGTATTTTTTGAAAAAAAAAATTAATTTCTGTAATTTTTTGTAAAAATCTAGAAAACAAGAACATTTTTTTTTATTTTATTTTGGAAATTAAAAGAAAATATATTTCTATATAGTTGTATTTTTGTGGTTTAAATATTAAAAAAAATAGCGAAATGAGTTTACTGAAAAAAATTAAATTTTCATATATATTTTTGTTGCTGTCAATATGATGAGAGCCAAATTTTTTAATAATATTCATATATTTATAATATAAATATAATACAACATTTCTGTTATTTTTTTTTTTTTTGTAAAAATGTATGCAACCAAATTTTTTTTTTAGTTTTAAAAAATATTTGTTTTTAACAAATTTTCTGTAGATTTGTTTTTAGTGAAAATTAAAAAAAAAACAATTTTTTAAATTAATTGCTGGAAACTTTTTGTTAGGTTTTTTTTTAGTTTTTAAGGAAATGCATTTCTTGAAAAAAAAAAAATATTGTTTTTGTAACAATATGTACAACCAAATTTTATAATTAATTTTTGAAAATTTTTTAGCATGTTTTTATTTTGTTTTATTTTTTTCAGTTTTACATAAAATGCATTTTTATACAAAAAAATCTTTTCTCTAGATTTTTTTATTTATTGTTTGTAAATTTCTGGGAATATTTTTAATATTTTTATTTTATTTTTTTAGGCTTTAATATAATATATTTTTTGAAAATCAAAATTCTATATATTGCTTAGAATATTTTTATTAAATTTTTTTTTTTATGTAAAACCTAGAATGTATTTTGAAAAAAAAAAAATCTATAAATTTCTATAAAGAAAAAAATTTTATACATTTTTTTTTGTAAACGACCAATTTTTTATATGATGTTTGAAATTTTTTTAAAATATTTTTATTTTATTATTATGTTTTTTTTTTGGTTTTAATAAAACGTATTAATAAAAAAACAATCTGTAATTTTTTTTTCCAAAATGTTAAAAATGAATTTTTTTTTTTTGTTTAGTTTTTGGAAATTTTTTAAGCATGTTTGTTTCAAGTTTTTGAAATTATAAATTTTTAGCTGAAAATTATAAAATTTTACATCTTGCAATAAAAACAATATTTAATTTTTTGAAAATATAATTTTTTTATAAAACAAAATGTAAAATTTTTTCACAAAAAATTATTTTTAATTAAATATTATTTTTATTAATTTTTAACAATAATTTTTTAAAACGTTAACTCTTTCAAAAATAAGTACATTATGTTAGGGCAAGTGACCGCATTAGGTTAACTTAACCTAACCTGAGTACAATTAAAAATTTAAAATATTTGGGATTATTTTTTTTTAGTTTCTGTGAGTGTGTTTGCATATAATTTTTATGAAAAACAATATATGTATGTATTATTATAAATATTTTTTTATATTTTTCGTTCGTATTATATTTTTGAAATATTACTAAAAGCTATTCTCAGTCAATTTTTTACATCGCTTGCATTAAATACTTGTAAATTTATTTTCAATACCTCTTTAAATAATATAAAAAATAACAGCTTTACATTTATTTCCATTAAAAATTTTTCCACAAAATGAGTTTAAAATCTGTCTGCTAAAAAAATTCACAAGTGCAATGCACTCGCGTCTGTCAACACTATTCGTTCCACACACTTACACTTAAATAAAGCCACAATAATCACATATAAATATTCGCGTTTATTTCAGTCATATGAATACATATTTTATATTGACATATTTGTATTTACTTAATGCTTTTTCTACTCTCTTTTTCACATACTCATTTCGCTTTTAGTCCATATACCCATTTATAGCCACTCGCCCGCTGCGTTGACACAAGAATTTCATAGAATTGTCAACACTTCCATTATTATTATTATTATATTTTTTATTGACATTTCTTTTTTTGTTTTTTCTGGCTGCGATAGCTACAATTTGTGCGGCTATTTACCTACTTTGCGGCCGCCCGCTGTCTTTGGGCCTTAACTTTTTCTTTCATACTTAAAAGTCTGCGAAATTTTTGTCATTAAAGCTGTTGGCTGCTGTTTTGTCAACGCCTGCTGACACTCAACGGTTGTTGTGGTTGATTGCCTGCAGCAGATATTGCGGTCATTGCACTGGCTTAAGAAGCAATTACGTAGAGCGAAAAAATGGTGGCGACATATATATATACACATAGTGTTGGCAAAAAAACACCAACCAGATGTTATGAAATGTATTGGTTACTGGTGATGAGTCTTAGATGTATGCTTACCACCCGAAAACAAGCGATCAGTCGGCCGAATATCGTGACAAAGATGAGCCGAAGTCGAAAAAACCACGCCAAGCAGGTCAAAAATCAAGGATATACTGACAGTTTTCTTCGATTATTGAGGTGTGGTGAATTGCGAAAACCTTCCAACCGCCGAAACTGTCAACAAGGAATACTATTTGAGTGTTATGCGTTGTTTACGCGAAGCTATTCGTAAAAAGGGACCGAAATTATGATCCGACAAATCTTGGCTCTGCATTGATTCTTCGTGAGTTTTTCGCCAAATTTTCAATCAATCTCGTCGGCAACCACCGTATTCGCCTGTTTTAGTTTCATGTGACTACTGGATATTCAGTGAACTCAAATTACCGCTCCGGGGAAACCGTTCTGAATCAATTGAAGACACTTAACGTGAATCGCTACTCCAGAAATAGATTTTTAACAACTATTTCGAAAGAAAATTAAAACTTTTACTACTCAGGTTGCTAAAAGCCATATATTCGGCTTAATAGCTATTATATTGAACAGTGTTATTTATTCACATATTCATAGCTCAAGGAAAGGCACAGTAAATTTATGTACATGTGTATAGTAAACCCTAAATGCGTTTATTATTCTCAAATGTAGCCTGCCAGTCTAGCTTTGTAGAATTCATACATTCCCAAATATGTCAAGTGTATAAAAAATAAAATCCACCAAGCAACAGATGTTTTAACATTGACACTGTCACTGGAATGTTGGAATTTCCAGCGTGTTTTTGTCATGACGCTTGTCACTTGTGTAGTCAATATTTGATAAAGCTGTGGTGGCAAGTCGCACGACAAAGCAATTAAAGAATGTCAGTTAATAGTTTAGAATATTACGGCTGGTGGATAAAAGATACATAAATAATTTTTCAAGGTAAAAATGGTTTGGAATGCGGGTAGAAAATATAAACACGGATGGAGAATTCAATAAATAAAAAAATATTTATATTTGCTTTCAAAAATTTTCCTTTGAAGTACTTGAACTGGTTTTGAATGAGTTTAGGGGTTGCCGATGAGCTTACTAAGATTGAACTGTAGGAAAATAAAATAGAGAAACAAGTAGCCAGGAAAGAGAGAGATGGGGAACAAAAGGGAGAATTAAAATAAAGAAACGAAGGGGAATTTAAATAAAGAAACAAAGGAGAATTAAAATAAAGAAGCAAAGGAAGGAGAGAGATAGCGAACGATAGGGAGTGGGAGCAAAAAACGGGACAGAGAACAAAAGAGAGAGAAGGTAGATCAGAATTAGGTGATATATGCTTTATATCGCTCTGGGTCAGTCTGTTTTGTTTTATGCCAGTTGCTTGTTCGATTCACCAGTCTATCTTATTTCGCAAGTATGAATGAAAAAATTGTGTTTTATAAAAAGATTAGTCAATCACTCCCAAATCCGCTTAAAAATTACCTACATATTTAAATTTAATTAATAAAATGTTCATTAGTGTTATTATTTTCCATATTTCTGACCCCCCGGCAAACTACATTCACTTACTTTTATTATTTGCACAATACAAATCAAAGCAAAACTATTTTAACTGTTAATTAGTATGCAAACAATATATGAAACTATAATAATATAATCTACACCGTTAACGCCGCATATTGCAGGCTAAGCAAGTTTTGTTAATAAATTGTTTGAAAACTATTTATAATTAAGTATGCCAACAACAATGTATGTAAATCAGCAATAATAAACACAATTTTGCACTTTGTTGCAAATTTGCATGCCAACAAGCATATAAATATATTCGGGTTTAGCGAAAAGGTTAATTTATGAGTTTATTTGTGATGCAAAAAAAAAATAGTTAGTTAGTTTTTAGTCTGCAATTTAGAATTATTACGTATGAAACATTTAGATTTTTTTTTTTTTTTTAATTTTTGAGATGCTTCTATGAACCTAGCTAAGTCAGTCGAATACGGTGGTTTTGGCACGATATTGGTTGAAAATTTGTCGAAAAATTCCCGAAAAATCAATAAAGTATGCGACGGTGCATTATCGTAGTACAAAAAGCAATAGTTGTCCAGCAAGATATTCAATCTTACCTACAACCATTGAAAGGTAGATTTTTCTGAGAGCGAAGTGTCTACCAGAGCTCTTGTGATTTACTACGGGCCAGAAGGACCTTCCGGCTGCGCAAATGGTATTTCTTGAGCAACGTTTACTGAGCTGATCTGCGGCTTAACAGTTCAGCAGTGAACCACAAGAACCCATTGGACCTCCTACGCGCTCCTTTTTTGTATTTATTGAGATTTAATTACCTATCCTAGCAGGACCATCAGCTTGGCAGGTACCCAAAACAACGTTGTGGCGGGGACATTGTTTTTTTGTGGTGCTTCCAGGTACCCAAACCAATCTGATCATTTGATAATGCGGTACTACAAGTAGAAGTAACGAGTCTAAGTATCCTTTCACGAGCTCAAGACTAATATAGCTCCTCTACATTCGGCGTGGTTAGCCACCATTCTGAGGCTGAGCTCTGGAGCAAAAGATTACTCATCAGCAAGCCGAAAACTGGAGCTGATGGAAAGTTCCGGAGAGTGTACTCCTTCACCAATATTCACCGCAAATTCTGATTCATTGTGAAAAAGCTCACCACCAAACGACAGCGAGTGCTAGACTCAACGTCCTGGTAATTCAAGTATTAAGTAATGGAATCAAAGTGTCTAGGGATTCCAGACTGATCTTACTCGCAGCTAACGCAGCTATTGGCGTTTTCGACAAATGAGAAGCAGCAAGATTTTAGAGCGATATCGCAAAAATTGGGTGAATAGCTGGTATATATACTGACAGACGCACGGACAGACAGACGGACGTGGCTAAATCGACTCAGCTCGTTATGCTGATCATTTATATTTTTCTTTTGGTGTTACAAACTTCCAGGCAAACTTATATACGCTATTAAAAATAGACAAAAATAAGGATATGAGAAAATATAAATTCATATTTAATAATCATTAAAAATGCGCATGAAGTCCAACAAATCGTGAAAAATATAAAATTTCGTTAAAAATCAATAAAAACCCGGCGACTATACACAACGCATATGCCAAAATCAAACTGATAGTGACACAAAAATCAACAACAATATCAAACAATTGCGAACTGCAGCAGACAATGCACCACACAAAGCTCCATACAGCAGCCAAGCTACCTGTCGGCCTGCCAGCGCGCATGACACTTGGCCGCTTGCAACTTGTGTCATTATTAAGTCAACGCCAGCGAGAGCGCAAAAGCTTTAAACTGCACCAACAAATTTGCATGGAAATTTGGAGCTTAACGATTTGTTGACAACCGTGTTGGTGTATTGACAGCCAAAAATGGGCACGCTACGCATGAATGGCGCAGCGCTGTGAAGCAGTGCGGAATGGCGACGCGGCGCATGCGCAACGACAACCAGACAGCAGACGCTTGAAAAGCAGACAAGTCTTTGTAGTGGCAGCATTTATGACTCAATGATGTCTAAAAATACTGGAAAGCCATAAACTAGTGTTAAAAAAAGAAACGAATGAAAAAAATAACAAAAAAGAGCGGCTGCCATGCATAGCAATCAAAACGTGTGCCGTTAGTTTAATGGTGCAAAATTGATTTTTACGCCTCATTATTTATTCGATTATATTTTTTTATGGGATTTAATATTTTTTTTTTGATTTTTTGGTACACTACAGCAAAAATGTTCGTAACCGGTTGCTTTGGGCTTTTGTGCGGCCAAAACAAAACCGCTGATATTTTTATGCGCCGCCAGACTATTATTTATGACTATTTTGTGTGAGTGCTGTCGATTTTGAGTTTTTGTCTTTTTTTTTTGATTTTTTTTTTGCGGTTTCCAGCTTTGTATCTAATCAATATTGACAGTAGTAAAGGCTTTAATAAATGAGTTAATAAAATTTTAAATGTATGCAATTTTAACGACGACAATTCTTCGACAACAAAACGAGTCAAGAAAAATGGAGAAAAAATATAAAAAATTGCAAAAACGTTAAAAACGTTAAAAAAACTAAAAAAATTGAAATAAAAAACAAAAATGGCAAAGAAAAAATCAAAAATATTTTTTTAAGTTTCAAATTTGAAAGTAAAAATACATAGTAATGGCTGTTATTTGCCTGAAGCCCGGCTGACTAACGCTTATTGGCCATTTGATTAGTTGCGCTACTTCATCAATAAGCCAAACACTTTCATATATGTATATAGAATTCATAACTGATTCATAGCCTGTCATACTACTTATGAATTTGATTGTTATTTAATTTTTTGCACGCTTAAATATGCATATTGCATACAGGGTGCACCATATTTGGTGTGGGTGTTGACAAACACTATAACTTTGACGAGGCTGTCTGACAGCTGTCATAAATAATATTTATTGATATTAGTTACAAGGAAATGCTTATTAGTATAGCTGTCAATAATATTTATGGAACACCCTGTGCAGAATTTTTTTATAAAATAATATATAACCACTTTTCTGTAAAATATTTCATTAAAATATAAAATAGTGCAGCTTTTAGTATATTTACTACTATTTACTTTAGTATAGTGTATAATTAGACACTGACGTCACAGTCGGCATATGAGAGAATATTTCTTAACTCATTTGACAGCAAAGGTGAAATGTGACATAGAACAGGGCGACTCGTTTGACTTAGACTGGGTGCTCTTAAGGGATTATAAGCACTTACCGGTCAGAAAAAAATCGTTTTTGAATTTTTTTTTTATTTCTTTTTGTTTAGAAAAGGCATTTTATTTAAGAAATACCGAACATTCAATTCAAATCCAAACAGTTTCCTTACAAGGTCTGGATTTTGAACGATTACTTTGTATGGTGGCTATATGATATAGTGGTTCAAACTGTACCATTTTTTTGGGTGTGGTACCATAGCTTTAGGCAATAATCTGTGCCAAATTTCATGAAGATATTTTGACAAATAAAAAAGTTTCCAATATATACACTGGATTTCGGTCGTGCAGTTTGTATGGCAGCTATATGCTATAGTGGTCCGAACTAAACAATTTCTTTGAGTGTTGTATCTTAGGTCTAGACTACAATCCATGCCAAATTTTATCAAGATATCTCACCAAATAAAAAAGTTTCCCATACATGGGTTTGATTCCAATCGTTCCATTTCTACGACAGCTATATGAACTCGTGCTTCGATCTGAACCATCTCTTCGAATATTGTTTTATTGTTTTAGACAATAATTCATGCTACATTTCATGACGATAACTTTCCAAATAAAATAGTTTTCCATACAAAGACTTGATACCGATCGTTCAGTTTGTATGACAGCTATATGCTATAGTGGTTTGATATCGACGGTTTCGACATATGAACATGTCCTTGGAAAGAAATGAACGTGTGCAAAATTTCAGTGTGATAGCTCAAAAACTAAGGCTAGTTCTCGTATATACAGTAAGAGCTTATGTTACCGATTTCCGAGATAACTCGATTCTCTAGTATTTTGTTCGTGAAAGGCTGGTGGATATGCCATAAATCATCAATCATCGTTTACGTCATTTTATAGAGTTCAAATTTTAATGCCATCTAACTTGGTTAATACCGCTATTATGTAGCTTAAACTCAGTGGATCGAAAATTGAAGCTATAATTTATGATATTGAGAAGTCTTCAGCTCTCAGAAAACATTGTAAAACCAACCCGTTTATTTCTCAAAAATTCATATGTCTAAAATACATATAGCTTGATGAACCTTTCTTTGTCCGGAAATTGTTAGACTAAGTTGACTTATTTCTAATAAAATTTTTTTCTATTGAAAACCTACAAGTCGCTGAAATAGGTCTCGCAGCATCTACCTTTGTCTGACAACGTCTATACTAAGCTTAGTAGTTATTGAAGCAAGGCTCGAAAAGTGGAGATTTTATATTTAGAAAGTCAAGATCTAAGGCAACACATCACATTTTCGCACTTTGTGGGAAGTGGTTCGCTAGAAAAAGGTATCTTGTGAGTTCTCTAGGTTTCTTCCAAACTTTGGCGAAAGCAAAAATCCAGTTGAATGTGGAGCCTTAGCCTCAGTTCAGTTTTATATAAAAAACATTTATTGTACCCACTCCACACACCCTGTAACCAAAAGCTTATATGGTTCTGCGCGTTGACTCACTTCTCCGTTTTTACTGCCGTCACTCCCGGTTTAAACATTTATCGGTTATACATAACCGCTTTGGCTAAGCGGTAAGTCCACTTCTGTCACCAATTAACATAAGTTTATATGCGTTTGGCATTTTTAATTTTTCGCCCCTTAACACAATTCACTTTCCATGGTATGGAGTAGTTTATGCTTTATTATGCATTTTAGGCGAGTTTGAATTATTTATTGGCCAGTCGGGGCGTGCGCGCGCGCACAAATACAAAAGCGCTCATTGGGCTCATATATTATTCATGTTGTGGAGTCGCTTGTGTTCGGAACTCGTTGCTGCCTGAATGGAGTTATTGGCAAACGGTTCAAGGTTATGGTTTGTTTACATTTTGGTTAATTGTCATTTAAATTGAGAGCGCACATCTCGATTAAATCACTTTGATGTGATTTTTGGTTTTTGTATAAGAAATAGTATAATTTGTATTTTATTTTATAGTATTTTGGAGGAAAAAACGATTAGAAAGCATTATGGGAACTTAATTTTTTTTTAAAGAAATGAAATTTTGTAATTTTTTTAAGTTAAACGTATTTAATCAATTAAAAAAAAATATAAAAAGTTTAGAGAAATTAAAATAATTACAAGACAATATAAAAAAATTGATTTGGGCTTAAATTATTATTTTTTGTATTTTGAGAAAAAAAATTGGCAAAAGTTGCGTGGACTTAAATTTCGTAAAACAAATAAAACTTTTTGAAATTTCCGCTAGAATTTTGTTGGTTTCAAACTTTTTTTTTCGAAAGATTAAAAATATTTAATAAAATAAAATTAAAATAATTTAAAAAAAATTAATTAATAATTAATTAATAATTAATTAAAGTACAAATTACAAATAAAAAAAGTTACAAATTTGTTTTCAAAAACTAAATATAAATTTGTACATATTTAAAAAAAATTAATTTAAAGTAATTAGAAAAAGTAAACTAATGAAAAAAATTAAATCTGTGATTTTAAAAATAAAACAAGAAATATATAAATATATTAGTGAAGAATTATGGAAACTTAATTGTAAAGTTAAAAAAATTAATAAAATTAAAAATATCATAAAAAAGTAAACTAAAATTTAAAATTTAATAAATTAAATAAATAATAATATAGCATAAAAATTAAAAAAAAATTTCAAAGTTATTGGGTTTCTTAACTTAAAAAAAATTTATTGCGAAAATTTATGGGACTTAATTTTTTTAAACCGTAATTTTTATATTTCCGCAAGAATTTTGTTGGTTTCAATATTTTTAAAAATTAATAATAATTTATAATATAAAAACATTTTATAAATTTAAATAAGAAAAAAAATTGAAAAGTAAAAACAAAATACAAAAATTAAAAGTAATTAAAAAAATTTAAAAAAAATCAGTTAAAAAAATATTAAAAATATTTAAAACAAGATTTAAAAAATTAAAAAAAATTACTAATAATTTAAAATTTAAAAACCCCTTATAAATTTAAATAAGAAAAAAAAATTTAAAATTAAAAGAAAATAAAGAAATTAAAAAAATAACGAAATCAAAAAAAATTAAAAAAAATTTAGAGTAATTAAAAAAATTTGAAAAAAATTTTAAATTTTCAAAAACCCCTTATAAGTTTAAATAAGAAAAAAAATTAAAAGAAAATAAGGAAAATAAAAAAAATAAGGATATCAAAAAAAATTAAAAAAAAATTAAAAGTAATTAAAAATATTTGAAAAAAATTAGTTAAACATTATTAAAAGTATTTAAAACAAGATTTTACAACTTTAAAAAAATGATAACATAAAAAATTTTAATAATGAACGTTTCAAAAAAAAAAAAAATTAAAAAAAAATTAAGTAAAATTAAAAGAAATTATTAAAATATTATTAAAAAACTTAAAAAAAATTTAAAAATGACTTAAAAAATTTGAAATTTAATTTAAAAAAATTATTAGAAATATTTAAAACAAAATTTAAAAAATGTATAATAAAAACAAGTAATAATACAAAAAATTTCAATGATAAAAGCTTCAAAATCAAAAAAAAATTAAAAGTTGAAAAAAAGTTAAAAATAACTTAAAAAAATTAAAAAAAAATATATTAAAAAATTTTAAAACAAGCTTTAAAAAATTCTAAAATATTAATATGAAAAATATTTATAACTTACAAAAATTAAAAAAAATATTAAAAAATTTTAAAACAAGATTTTAAAAATTCTATAATATTAATATAAAAATATTTATAAAGTTGCAAAATTTTCGGCTTTTCTAATTCTCTAATTCTTTCATTGTGTCCCTGTTTATGTGCGCATGTCTACATTAAAGTCATCACAAAAACAATTAAATTATGCATTTGAAAGTAAAAACCCATAAAACTGCAACAATTTTTTTCTTATAAATTTTGTTTTTAACATTTTTGCACTTTATTTGCATAAACTGCGAATTCTAAATTTAAAACATGTGCAGAAAAAAAATTAAAAACAATAAATAATAAATATAATATAATAATAAATATATTTTTCCATTTGATTTGCATTCAAATATTCCAACGCAAATAAAAATCCATTAAAATATTAACTACTGCTTGTTCAATGCGCTTTCGCAGAATTTGTTGTTTTTACGGGTCATTAGATATGAACTGTAATAGCAGTTGAATCAAATGTGGTTAACTTTGGTTTTTGGAAATTTCCTCAAAAAAGCTTTTGATAAAAATTTTATTTAAAATTAAATTTCTTAATAATTTTTAAATTAATTATGTTGAAACAATATATAGTAAACTCATTTACCCATAACTTGATGTTAAATATAAACAATATCGGACCATATATTTCCAATTAATTTGATATAGCGAATACTAAATACCGAAAAATACCGCAAATCAGAACTTCAGCACTGCAAATTAGTTGTAATTCATAGAAATTGGTCCGCAGCATATATTTGACTGAAATTTGTTGAGTAAGATCCGATTAACATAAAGTGACCAATAATTGACTTAATTGCTCTATATCTTTTCCAACCTACCCTTAATTGAATAAACTTACTACTGTGGGCAAAAAATAGTAAGACTTTTTAATTTAAATTTCGCGCGTAAACCCATTCGTCGAAGTATTTTGTTTCTATATATACATATGCTACATCTCCATTGCGCATCCGTTAATATTGTCTAATTTCATAGATTGTCTGTACACATATGTATGTATGTATCACTTTACGCCTATATACTTTGTATGGCAGAATTGCGCGAATTTCGCCCATTAATTTGCATATAAATGTCAAATCTTACTAAATTAATGTTGGCAACATTTTTTGCTGCATTGATTTGTGTTGCATACACAGACACATTTATCACCACAAAGGTGTAACGCGATAATTATAAATGCATGGAAAATAAATTGCAAAATAGCTTCAGGCAATTATGGAAGATAAAGAACTTTTTTGAAATTATAATTTATGAATTTTGAAAATTGTTATTACTGAAACTTTTTACTAACTTCCATAGCTGAAACTCTTTTGGGTTCAATAAACAAGTAATTTGCTTATTTCAATATCTTAAGGCTCACATATCTAATAATGGCTCCAAAAAGATCGGTTCTCTGCTCTTCTATAAACCCTATGCTTTGAAAACTGTTTTGCTTTCAAAAATCTGAATTTTTAGAATTTCAAAAATCTCTGTTTTGACTTTAAAAAACCTTGATTTTCGAAATTAAGAATTCAAAAAAGTTTCAGGAACTTTTTGAATTTCAAAAATCTTTTTTTGACAGATTTCTAGATTTTTGAAATTTTTTTTAATTCTTAATTTCGAAAATCTAGAGTTTTGAAAATTTTTTTCAATTTTTCATTTCGAAAATTAAATTTTTTAAAGTCAAAAAGAAATTTTTGAAATTAAAAAAATTCAGTACTCAAAAAATCTAGATTTTTGAAATTCAAAAAAATGTTCTTTGTTAATAAATTTATGTAGAACTTTGCCTGAAAGCTTTACTTTCATATACTCAAAAAAGCTTAGAGATTGCATCGTGCTCAAACTGTAAACTTCAATCGTGGTTTATGCAACCAACTAAAGAAAAATTTTCGAAAAAATAACATATTCTGACCTTTTCAATTATTTCAATTGACTTTAACTATAGATAATGCTATTTATTTACTCAAAGTATGTTTCGAAATTGGTTTTCCACTTAAAAACAAATGTTTAAGAACTTATTTTTTTGTTTCTTGGTTTGATAACCTCTTTAAAGTTAAATCTGGTTTCAAAACTATTTTCACAACCAAAAAAAAAAATAAAAAATATATTTCTTAGAAATAATATTTATTCAATACTAAGCCATTTTCTTTGCTTCTCTTCAATCAAAAATCTGTTTATAATACCATTTCCCCCTCGATTACAAAAAATATACGCTCACTATTTTTCACCTTCGCCGGTTTTGTAATTTCACCTTCGCCTGACATGAAGCAGCTGGTGCCGCGCGACGGCCAAACATCACGCAATCAACACATTCCAGCGGTAAACTTAGTATGCCGTTATTTTTTCAGCATTTTTTCGGTTTATGAAAAACCGCTCATGAACTTATCAAAGTCACTCGAAAAACAACAAAATCTATATTATATTGTTTTTCATATTTATAATTTACTCGACTACACGACCATATTGCATGCGTCTGTGCGCACCTCTAACTCGATTAACATAATTTTCTTCCTTAATGCCGAAAAATTAAGCTCCAAACACCTCCGAGTATTTTCCAGCCTTCACACTAACCCCGCCAAACCATTAATAATGACCTTGGCATGCCTACAATTGAAACGCATAAATCAGATAAACACATGCATAATGAAGAAATTAGCTCAATATGCTTTGTTTTTGGTTTCTGAAAGCTCGAAGTTAGACAAAAAAATTAATACTTTTATTTTGCGCGCGTTAAGCAGGAAAATTAGCCGTTTTAGTGTATTAAAATATTTCTTGGCAAATGTTGATTATTAGCAGGAAATAATTGTGTGCGCTTTAAGGTTGGGTACACACTATGGAGTTAATTTTTCCGAAAATTTTGAGCAAAGAATTTAATATATATTTTTTGTAGCAATATGAAGTGTTACTTTCAGGTGCTTTTTCTTGCTAATATTGCAGTGTAAGGTCGGAAATACACCATGAATATTTTTTGATCAAAAAATTGTTGATCTGAGAGGACGATTATGACGACCTTAAAGTTGAGGCCACTGACTCCGAATTTCAGTAGTAAGTTTTAATAATTTCGACATGTTGCTGGATCGTATATATTTTCAAAGATGAAGAGAAATGTCAAAAGAGGAGAAAAATATATGGCAAAGTTTGCTGTCCCTATCGGTCTGCTTTTATAGCTCCCTATTGAAAAATCCTATATATATTGTATATCTCTGGTAAAGTAAAAATATATCATAAATTGCAAAATTCAAATTTTTCCATATCATATGAGGTTTTGTGGGAAGTTTAAACTCGTAAAGTGTGCACCCAGCCATAAATTCAGCAATCAGTAAAAATAAACATGAATTGCGCTTGGAATTTTGTTTTTGAAAAATTCAGTAATTAGCTGCGATACAACACTAAAGTTAAAAATAAATAAAAAAATTGAAATAAAATAAAAAAAAATTAAAAAAAAAATTAAGAAATTAAAAAAAATTTATAAAAAATAAGAAATAAGCAAATTCAAATAAAAAATATAAAAAAAAATTAAAAAAAAATTAAGAAAATTTAAAAAAAATTAAAAAAAATTAAAAAAATTAAAAAAAAAATTAAATAAATAAAAAAAAGTATAAAAAAATAAGATTTAAACAAATTTAAATAAAAAATATAAAAAATTATAAAAGAACATAAAAATGAGTACTGTTTCCGGGACCAACAAATTGAGCGACGTGAGCAAATGAATAACAACAAAAATAACAGAATTAAGTGAGCAGCTCGCTAAGTAATCGCAAAATAATGTGACTAATTGACTTTGGGAAAATAAGTAAAAATTTTCGAGAAAAACAACACTGTTTATTTAGCGGCTAAAATGTGTATTAGCCAATGTTTTGCTACTTAAATATCATGCTGATCCATTAGATAACTAAATAGACGGCTATGCGGGTGGGCGTTCCCACGCGTTTGGCACTGAAAATTAGAAGCTTCTTCTGCACTTTTTTCGTTTAACGAAATATTTTGTTAGCGTTGCCGTTATATGTGCCGTTCAAAGCATGAAATTGTGTGTGAATTTTGTTTATGTCAGCTTCTAGTGTTGTTTTCTTTATTACCTTAAATACTTTGGTGTTTGCTCTGCTACTATGTCGGTAGGTGTATCACAACATCTGCAGCATTGACGTCACAATATCATGAACAACAGAAATATTTTTGTAGCAAATTTCTGTTTTGTGTTTCTGCTTATATTTTTGTGTGTTTCCGCTTCTACGCTGTGGTTGTTGTTGCTTACTTAAATGCGAATTGACAGTATTAATAGTGTGTCTTTTAATTAGCTGATTTGGTGTGATTTATGTCGAATATGTTCGCACATTAAATGTAATAAATATATTTTTCGATTTAAGCGAGTATATTAAGAGCTGAAGAGAGATGTATACAGGTGTCTTTGAAGACGAAATAATTTAAGTTATGAGCGTAATCACTTAAAATGCATTCGAAAATATATTTTGGTGACATTTTTTCAAAATGAAAGTTGATTGATTTGTCTTCAAAATATATGAAAATAAAAAACAAAACTCGAAAAAATTTTAACTGTGGCTTTACTGTAGCTAAAATACCTTTTACAGCTTAAACACGCGACACAAAAGGGTATAAAAAGACCTTTATCTTCATTTTGATCTCACAGTTTGTATGGCAGCTATATCCTGTAGTGGTCTGATCTGAACAATATTTTCGGAGAAGATAGAGTTGCCTTAGCCAACAAGCTGTGCCGAAGCTTGTCAAGGTACTTCGTAAAATAAAAAAGTTTTCTGTACAAGAACTAGTTTTTGATCGGGCAGCTTGTATGGGAGCAATATGCTATAGTGGGCCGATCTGAGTAATATTTTTGGTGGTTGTATATACGGTACTATAATATACAATAGATAAAACTCATATGTAAATAATATGTAAATTTCCACCCTTTTCTACAATTTGAAGCTTTCCGATATACACGTATCTTAAAAATTTTATTTTTTCTTATTTTACCTTCTCTTTTAGCTATTAACTATAAGTACTTCATTCGCTAAAATTACATTCCCCCCTTTCTTCGTCTCATTCCGCTTGATGCACTTTATGGTGACCGTCACATTGCAACGGTACGAGCATCAATCAACGCCTCACCTTGCCCGCTAACGAAGCGACAAGAGTAATTGTGTTCCTGTGTCAATAGTGGCAACCACGGTGATCAGTTATGTTGCAAGCACTAGTTTTCTTTTTTTTCAACGTAAATTTATTTACTGCATTTTTGCATTTCAAGTAACAAAAAAAAAAATAAAACATTTAAATGCACAGCGCGCCATGAAAAATAGTGGTGGTGTGCATGGTAGAGTAGAAATCTACATACACGCAACTAAATGCGATTAACCGGCTTTTAGTGGGTAACCAGGTTTGTAGGTGCTAGCGCAGCTATATTTCATATTATATTTTTCTTGTCACTTTTTGTTTTTTTAATTTACTTCGCAAGTGCCAGACCTGTAGGTGTACGCCGTATAGACACACCCGCTCGCTTTCGGTTACAACGCGCCGGCAAGATTTTGCTGGTCATTTGTTGTCGGTTTTGTTAGCGCGGGTGTCTGCCATGACTTTGAATTGTTGCTGAATTCAGGGTTTTCCACTTTCAGTCGCCACACTTAGATAAACAGGCTGTCAATTTGCAAGCGGTTTGTTAATTTTGCCTACACTCTTGTGCGAAATAAATTTTTATAATCAATTATGGCACATGCAGACGTGGTGGATCAGCTCAATTGGCTGATGTAAGCTGAGCCAGTTGGAAAAAATTGAAATTTTTTTAGATGAACTCTAAATTGTTAAC
The DNA here is from genome assembly GCF_023373825.1 of Bactrocera dorsalis. NCBI lineage: Eukaryota > Metazoa > Arthropoda > Insecta > Diptera > Tephritidae > Bactrocera > Bactrocera dorsalis. The sequence goes on along the minus strand of NC_064307.1, from coordinate 64,980,603 downwards.
CACTTTATAGTCTCCTTAACACTTTGAGAGCAATCCCATAGAAAAAATTTTAATCCTGAAATCTTTGTCTTTGCGTCAATGTTGTCGTTTTAGAAGCGGCAGAAAATGTGCTCCAAACAACCTTGAGTACTACTGACCAAGTAAGAAGGAAGTCTCGACCCTTTCGAAGTGCGTGGCCCCGACTTCCAAGGATTATCATATTTGGATTATTTGCCAGTATGTTTATGACTTGCACGGTACTAAGTAAGTTGAAAATAAAAGTGCTGTTTGAGAGAAAGCAGGGTAGCAACATCGAAAGTTTTACAGTTTTCGAGGGATTTTTCGGGTTTCGCAATAAAAGTTGTCACTGACGACCTCCGCCTCTTAGAAGACGTTAACTTCTGCTACGCCGAAGCTACAATTCCGTATAAATAGAGAAGTTTTCAATGAAGAACATAAAATTGATCCGTCAGTTTATATGGTAGCTATATAATATAGTGGTCCGATCTCAAATATATTTTCAGATATGATAACTGTTTCTTGAAAAATAATATGTGCCAAATTTCTTGAGGATATCTTGTCAAATAAAAAAGTTTTCCATACAAGAACTTTATTTTGATCGTCCAGTTTGTATTACAGCTATATGCTATAGTAGTCCGATCGGGAAAATATATTCGGAAATTATAGTTGTGCTTCGTAAAATAATACGTGCCAAATTTCTTGAAGATATCTCGTCAAATAAAAAAGTTTTTCATACAAGAACTTGATTCCGAACGGTCAGTTTGTATGGCAGCTATATGCTATAGTGGTTCGATTTCGACGGTTTTGACATATGAGTAGCTTCTTGCAGAGCAATAAAGCTGTGAAAAATTTCAGGGCGATAGCTCAAAAACTGAAGAATTGGTCGAGTGTATACTAACAGACGTATGGAGTTGACAAAAACGACTCAGCTCGTCATGTTTATCATTGATATACATATATATTTTGTAGGATCTCTTACATTTACTTCTGGGTGTTACAAACTTCGTAGCAATCTCCCCATATCCTGTTCAGGACATAAAAATTAACCAGCTGTCAAAAGTTGGCACAAGCCAAGGTCTCAAGGCTTGTCGAGGGTTGTCACATGCTGTTTAGAAGGTGTGTTAGTACTTGGATAAACTTCTATTCGACTCCGGTTTTCGAAGAATATACAATTTTTTGGTTTGATCTAGCTTCTTTATGGTGATATCTGAACCTAGATAGGTAATGGCAAGCCTCCAAAGGTGTCGTTGTCAGCGTAAAACTACTCATGAGCTCGAGATATCTTTCTAGTTGCCTTCTGAATTCCAGATCTCTCTATATTTTAGTGAACATTAAAGCATCCACCGCAATAGAAGTTAAACCTTAAGACTAAAATATGTCAGACACACACATTATATACACATTTCGGTGCCGTACGTACTTTCTGCAACCCTACTTGCGTGGTTTAATTCCAACGACTGTTTACACAGCAAAATTTCCGGCCATGGCCTATATTAAGGTTTTCGCCAAGTTTGCACATTAAGTTGTTTATATTTGCATACAAGTGTAGGTATAAATGAAAGTATGTATGTATGTATGTATTGTATGTATGTGTGTATGCATGCATTTACATATGTATGCCTGTGTATGTGTGAATACGCCTAAACACCTGTGCATTTCCTTGAGCGCTAAACGAATGCGCAGACCTGCATAAATGTAAACATTTTTTGCAAAAGCAACAACAATGCAGTGTTTTCCATCAAAAAGTCATAACAACAGCCAACACAACGCTGTTGTTGTAATTGTAAAATTTTATGTTCTGGCAAAATGTAAATGCGTGTACAAAGTAAATATGTTATGTACCGCACCACCCCCTCCGCGGCGCTCCACTACAACAGCGTACGCTGATCGATCGATCGATTGATTGTTTGCTTTGATCGCGTCACCATTCGAGCGCCGAAGATAGCCGCAAGCGTAGCAAGACCGATGGGAGTGCGTTTGCATGTGTATGTGTGTGCATGTGCGTGTTATTGCACGCACGAAAACATTTTTGGGTCAACTGAGCGCAATGCCGAAATCGGCAAAACGAAGAAGAAGCAGCGTTATGTGTGTAAACAGCAGCCGAAATTTGGAGTGGCAGCGCTAAGAGCGGGTGCGGCAGCGTTTGTGTGTTTGTATATGCGTGTGCGCCTGCAGATGATACAGCAATTATGAAATGGGATCGCTGGATATTGCAAAACATCAAATCAAGTGGCGGTGTTCTCAATTTGCTGCTTCGTTTTTCTTCACAAAATTCGGTACATTTTTTTGGATAAACAAACTGAAATCATGGCATTTTTCGTCGTCTGGCACTTTATTGGGTTGGTTGACCCCAATTGAAGAAAGCGTATCATTGTTTTGTCTATGCGTAAGCCTAAATATTGATATCATTACATACGGCTCCAACAAATTTGAGTGTCTGCTTTCAGATTTTTTTTTTCTTTTTGAGAGTTCAATTCTTTTGCGTTGTGGAAAAGTAGTTGTGAGCTTTGGTCTTAAGCACGGCTTTAGACTAGAACTGATATTCTAAGTGCATGTGCTTGCGACAATCTCAAAAGATGTCCAAAAGTACTGCTTAACTTACAGTATTTTCCAATTTAGACATGATCTTAAATGACGAAGTGCTACTATATGTAGAGTGGACCTCATGACAAACGCAAGAACCTTCCTTATGCTGCGAATGAGAAAAGTTAAAATTAGAAAGCGTTTTCTACAGCCTATAAGGTACGTATTATATATACCTTATCAAGAGTAAACCCCATGAAAAGTGTATTCACTTCGTGTTATCACGTTATAAAAGAGATCAGAATCTACTACTTGTACCTGTTCTTTTTAAAAAGGTGGGACCATAATGGGACTATCATCTGAAGCTTTCAAAGACCCTACAATCATAATGAAAATTCTGTTTTTTATCCAACTGACGGGCATACATGACTAGAACGGCCGGCATATGTAGCTAATTAAGTCTATTCATTTCAAAGAAATTCTGGGAAACTCCTGAATAATCAAAAACTACAAATCAACTTAATTGACATTCAGCCGATTTAAGAGAAAGGAAGTATTTGAAACCGGAGAAGAGCGAACAAACTTCACTTGCTGTTGCCAGCTGGTAAATTAAAGAAGCGACTCGGCAGTAACAAGAAGTTTCCCATAGAAGTTCCTACACTTCTCGGATCTGAGATGAAAACTCTGGTTCTTAAGCTGCCATTTATGGAAAGGAAAGTCAAGAAGCAGCTTATAGCTAAACGCGTTCTACACTTTAGGTTAGGTTATACTGTATATTATTCCGCCAATAAATACGAAGAAGAAGAAGAAGAAGAAAAAGAATTTTATACTGGACGGTTGTCACGCCATAAATAGTCCTACAGGTCCTTAGTATTGTCAAATTGAGGCTCAGTTAAGTTTGAGGTGAAGTGGTCTACGTTTGATAATTCGTCTAGTCTTTTAAACTCCCAGGTTTTTAGATACTTAAGACGAGTACTTGAAGCATATGAAGTATTCTAGCGTTTCTCTTAGGCCAACTTCTCTGAATTTTCTGCAGGTATCGTCATTACTTCTGCCCAGCCGACTAAGGACGTTCTGTGACGTACGATGCGATGTAAGACGCCATTAGGTTGTGAAATGTAGATTGTGATCTCAAGAGGCCAACAGTTATCCGGCAGTCTTTTCAAGATAGTGTGTGTACAAATCAAGCAAGTTTTCTGCAGGGGCTCTTGATGATCCTGCATGTACTTAAGCCATTTCATTTTGCTCTGATCCGCGGGGGGAGGTGGTCTTCCGAGATTGTTGTTCCATTTTCATTGTGACCTTGGAGAGGGATGGCTCGCCTTCTTACTTTAGCTCGGCATCAGACAGATGTTCTTTAGATACCCAGAGAATACTTGGTCTAAGACCGGAACTCGTGAGCTGCTTAAGCCATATGTAAAAGAATCGCTTCTGGCCACACCCAAGTGAATGGCAATCAGAGATCTTTCCTCACTTGCGTGAACTTCTACACATGACTACATTCTCCCGAATTATTATAACATTCGTCCAAGAATTGTCAACTCTGCTGCATTTTTCTAAATTATTTGGGTAAGGTTCCGCCGGAACGGACCAAGCTTTCAACTCTGCAACTTACTTCCAACTTATATGGCGTATATTTTCTTTTTAGAATAATCAATAAACCGCTTCGATTTATAGAAAACGGAGATGCCCTTAACGAATTGAGACTATTCTGGTGACCGTCGGCGCTATTTAACTGGAAGGAGTCTGAATTAGTATCCATTCACTGCCGCCTTCTTCCAAACTAGTTGGGGAATATTTTCTGCCGCTGGCATAAACAATAAGCAGTTTTGATCTAGCACAAATAGGGAGCTGTTTTTTTTAACACTTAAATAAATGTTAATTAGTATCTTCAGCTACTTTTCCGATTTTATCAAGATAGAGTGAGATAACATTTCAGAAGTAAAACGATCAAATTTACGATTTTGAACAAAATTTCTCACATTTTCTACACCTTGATTTAGAAGACAGTAATAAATGCGGCATAGTCGGGAACTAAGAATTGAAAATGAAAAACAATATTGAAAAAAAATTCGAAATTTATTTGAAAATAATAATAAGAATTGAAAATTAAAAAAAAAATATTGAAAAACAAATTTCGAAATTTATTTGAAAATAATTATTAAAACTTCACTACTTTCAAAAAAAAATCGTTACTTTCAAAACTTTGCTTAAAAAAATTTAAAAAATTAATTGAAAATCGAAATTACTTTCAAAAACCATCGTTACTTTCAAAACTTTGCTTAAGAAAATTATAAAAAAAAAGTTTCGAAATTTATTTGAAAATAATATAATAATAAGAATTGAAAATGAAAAAAAAATTAAAATAAATTTAAAAAAAATTTCGAAATTTATTTGAAAATAATTTTTAAAATTTCACATCTTTCAAAAACTACCGTCACTTCCCATATTTTATGCAAACAATTAAAGCGAAATGCGTAAAGTCCAATAATATTGCAGCAATTTTCAAAATAAGCACAAAAATATTGACCCAGCAAAAATAAAAAACACAAGATCATTAAATGGCAGCACAGCACATTAGCCCGCCAAAAACATATACAATTTGCCATTAATGCAGTGTACTTGTGTTTATATATGTATGTGATTGCAGAACACGCCACTACTTGGCACGCAATTATGACGCCACCAATCCCACATATACTGCATATGTATATGTGAAGACATTTCCCACCCACCGTTGGATGCCACGCTGCCACAGCAGGCAGCCTTTAGCCTGCTCTTAGCCAGTCGCCGACGCCGCAGGTCAGCATGCCACTTGATGACGCCGCAATGGACCAGCGGCAGTGGCCTTTACCAAAGGCTAGCGAAATTCCAAAAGCGCCCAGTTAGCAAGCACACCCACACAAACACGCATATGTGTATGTAGTATGTGTGTGTGGTTGCTGCAAAATTTCCTTTGTTTATGTTTTCTTTCTACCGCTTTAATTTTTGCTAAACAATTGCGCAAATTTTCGACTTATTTATTGTTTTTGTATTTTTTTCTTTTATTATTTTGCATAGCAGAAATTTTTCATTTATTGCTTTGGGGCATTTGTTACTTAATTTCCCATGAATTTCCCGCAAAAAACACAAACAAAAATGTACAAAATCAATAAATGTGGTGGATAATTGTTGTTGTTTTCGTATAAAGCGGAAGTGGTAACAATTAAATGTTGCCCCAGTTCATGAAATTTACTCAATTTAATGTGCTTCTGGATATTTTTGCAAATAGATTTTTGTGCATACTCGTAAAATTGTTTGTTAATAGTTGAGTGAAATCAAAAGAAGTCTAAAAATAGATTTTGAAGAGCGCTAACCTAAAAAAATGTGTATGGCCCTAGATTACTTCACAGCCATTCTTTTGTGTGATATGTTTTTACACTGTCCAATAGCTTAGAATACCGAAAAATACTTGTCATCTTGGTCACTCCAACTATTTGAGACTACTTTCCTAAGATTCCATGAACTCTCAATAGTCTTATCTTCCATCATATGGGGATTTAAGATGGGTCGTCTACAAGCGACGCATTCTGGTTAACACTTAATGGCTTGTAGACTTCACGGCCAGTGAAAATTCCGACTTGATTTCGGATTCGACTCGGACTATGATTTCAGGACTGAAGTTTTTAGATTTGGTTGAAGAATACTCGCCAGCTTAGTCATTTCAACTATTTGAGGCTACTTTCCCATGACTAAGAGCATTGTAAAATTCCTAATAGTTTTATTGTTTATTACCTAGGCAACACTTAATGACTTGTGGACTTCAAGGCAGACAGTTCGGACACTGACAGTTCGGACATCGACCTTATTTCTTATTCGACTCGAACTTTGATTTCTGAACTGAAGCTTTTGAATTTGATTGAACCCTGAGCTAGTGATCGAGTTATTCCGTCATCTGAGTATGTGGCAGTGACACTCTGCAGAAATGGCTGACTAGTTTATGCTGAGACTGCCTCGGTTCCATTAAAACCTCCAACTTTTCTTAACTAGATTAACCTTAAGACGCATTTCGTCACCAATAAAACAAGATATTTGTATTGTTTGAGCATAAATAAGTCTTATATTGAGACGTTCTCACACAAGACTTTCAAATTTCTTCTATTGTTTACACTTTCGCGGAAGCTTGGTCAGCGCTGGTACACCATCGGTACATACGCTGTCGGAAAAGGCTTTTGGCACAAGATCGATCGCAAGAGATCCGGTAAGGCCAGCCTCTCCTTAGTTGCTTTTAACGGGCCATTGCCCTAATGGCGTGCACGAAGTAAGGCTGGGAATCCTATCAGACGCCATCTGTAGAAGCTCATGGAAGAGGATGAGGTGGAAACAACTTCCTTCTTGACTGCCCTGCGTTTCGGAGGTCAAGACTTAAGGACTTGGGAGCGCACGCACATCTAACCTAACATAACCTACACTTTGTCAGTAATGAATCGTCATAAACTGCCACAAGCTGCATTATTTGAGTCTTGCAATCGTTGTATGACAATATTTTGTTCCTTTGGTTACTAATTCTCACACAGTTTATGCAAAACAAATTATTAGTAAATTGAGTATGAAAGAAATGGATGTTTATCCTTGTACTTGGGATTTTTTGAAAAATTTGTCAAATATTTACAAACAAATACTATATGTATATGGACATTTTTTGGGCTCTCTGATAAACTCCTTTATATACTCAAGTACATCCACACACAATACTTGACAAAAAACGGACAAATTTAAGCTAACAAATTACACCATAAGCAGCAACTGCAGCGACGATCCACAAATTATGTGTGAAGCGTAAACAAAATAATAACAAAAATATTTAATTTTTTATAAAAATATCATAAACAACTCGTTGATGCTGAATTATAGCAAATAATTAAGCGATTTTCATCAGATTTTCGACCGCTTAACGAAAAAAACGAGAAATCTTCAATTAATGCGCGACACTCAAAAGCTTCGAAAATTGTGACACCATAAGCATATGTTGCAATTGTTTTTGTATTTAACATTTTTTAGTGTTTTTATTTTAAATATTTTCTTGCTTTAATCGCCTCGCTTAAGCGGCTTGACATTGTCACTGGCGAGTGGCGAGTGCAAGCGAGTGTTGCCGTCAATTGAGTGCAGCGGCGGGCGCCCACGCGACATAAATTTCGTTCTTTTTTTTTGCTTTGCACAAAAAGCGTGTGGCAATAAGTGCTCGATGGCAGCAGTTTATGAGCGTGATATATGGCGGGTTATAACAGACGTTCATATGTGTGCTTATTGCTTATTAAATTTTTTATTTATACGCCTTTTTGTGCTGGAGGGTGTCAAGAAAAGGCGGGCAACTTATGAGATTTAGTTGACGAAGAGTGGCTTATTAAGCGATCCCTTTGATTTTGTGATTTTGGCCTAAAGACAAGTGGTGCATATAAATTAAATTGAAAGTTGTGAGATTTTTTATAGAGTTAGAAGTCCAAAAACATATGTACATATGCACATGTATGTATGAAGTTGCATATATTTGGAGAATATACTTTGATGTTTGAAATCTGCTATCCTAAAATAAATTTTATATAAATTTTTCAAAAATAATTTCAAAAAAATTAACACACAGTTGTTTTGATTGCATTTTTTCAATAAAAAAATTTTTGAAAAGTTTATTATTTAATAAATATTTCGTATTTTTTGATTGCATTTTGTAATCAAAAAATTTTCAAAATTTCAGAAAAATCAAACTTATTTTTTGAAAAGTTTCAAATTATTATCAAATATTTCAGATTTTTTTTCAAAATTTCAAAAATAAATATTTCATATTTTTTGTTTGCATTTTTCTAATACTAAAAAAAAAATTGTATTTACATTTTTTAAAAATATTTTAAAATTTCAGAAAAAAGTTTTGTAATATATTTTCATAAAATTTTCGAAATTTCAGAAAAAATAATACACAGTTTTTTGATTGCAGTTTGCCATTAAAAAAATCAACTTATTTTTCGAAAAATTTAAAATTTTTTTTAAATATTTTCGAATTTTTTTTTTCAAAATTTTAGAAAAAATAAATACACACAGTTTGATTGCAATTTTTCATTAACGTAATTTTGGAAATATTTTATATTTTTGAAAAACATTTTCGAATCTTTTTTGAAATTTTGATATTTTTGAAAGTTCTTTATTTTAAATATTTTTTTTCAATTTTCAAAATATGTATGATTTTCAAGATATATTTAAAAACGTTTAAAAAAACCAACAGATTTTGAAAAAAATTCGAAAGACAAATGGTGGTATTTTGTCATAAAAATATTAGTATTAATTTTTTAAACCTTTTTTTTTAATTTGAAAAACTTTGAATTAATTTTAAAATAAAGTTAATTATATAAAGATTTTTGTAAAAATTTTGGGTATATGATGCTCTATTTTTTTTTTCAAAAAAAATTTTCTAACAAAAATTCCCAAAAAATTAAATTTAAAAAATTTTTGTTTTTATTTTCCAAGTATTTGACACCCATTTAAAAATATTATAGGTTATTAAAGGAGAAGTTTTTTTTGAAATACTTCAATGAAAACTTTTCTATAAGAATTTATTTTTGCAAAAAAAAAATATTAAATTATATCAAAAATTATTTAGAAAACGCTTTCAAATTTTTTGGTTTTTGGAAATTTTCAATGTATTTTTTTGAAGCTATAAGTTCCAAATAAATTAAATTTTGCGTAAAAAAATTTTAAAAATGTTATAGAAATATTTTTCTTTTTTATATAAATTTATTTAATAAAAAATATAATTCTAATAATTTCTGTTTTTAAGATTTTTAAAACTATAACCCGTATAGTTGATCATATACATAGATGTTTGCTATAATAAATTTTTAAAGATTAAAAAAGAAATTTTTGTTCAAGAACTTGATTTTTGGAGTTTCCAGAAAAAGTTAAATCCTTCTTATAATATTAAATTTTATTATTTTTTAGACTTGTTTACTATTTTCTTGTTGTTTTTGTATGCTTGTAAGGCTAATTTCCTTATATCTAACACTCACCTGCTGATTCATTGCATTTCACTTCGAGCACCAAGAGGGTCAAAAGCAGACAAGTAATGTGATAAACAGCCTTCAGTGTTGCCATAGTGATTTAAATAAGCAGTCGATTTATTAACTAATAACGATTAGTTTATAGAAGAGCAAAAGCTCAAAACTGATTTTAAAAAAATTTCAAAATTTTTTCCAAACACTGAAATTAATTATTTTTAATTTTTTATTTAATTTTTATTTAATTTCTTTAATTTTATTTTTTCAATCTAATAGCTTTAACACCTTCTTGCACTTTACACCAACACACTCCGGCGCACACTTTCCACTTTAGTGCCAGCACTAAGACACTACTTGATCGCGCGAAAATATGATTCTTATTGAATTTTTGTGGAATTTCGCGAGCGAGTAAATCAAACGCCAATTGAAATGACCTCTTGCGCTTAGGTGTTTGCCTCTCACTCCCTCCGACGCGTTTTACTTTTGCACTTGCTGCACAAATTTATTTATTGTTGGGGTTTGTTGATTCGTGTTTGATTGCTTTGCCGGCGTTTTGTTTGCTCGCACGAGGTTTGTTTGCCTTTGTGCGAAGAAATTGTTGCGCTATTCCGTTTGCTCGCTCTACCGCGCGCCCTCTTCGCCTATTAAAATTTGCTAATAAATAAATTAAAGCAAGCGTGTCGGCAATAATAAATATTTTATGTTATTTTGCTTGGCAATTGAAAAGTACTTTTGCACTCACTTATGGATTTATTTAATTTGCACATGGAAACAATTATTTTATTTTTTTGTAGTCACTCATACATTTATTCATATGCATATATGTTGGATTTCGCACTATGATTTGTGGTTTTTTTTTATTTCGTAGAAATTTTTATGGCTTTTGTTGCATATTTGTTGTACTTTGGTAGACGCTGTGGCTGCAAAGAAACACAAAAGATGAAAATATTTGATTAGAAAATGTTCAAATGATAATTAGAAGTGCTTACAGAAAAAAAATTATTAAATACAAAAAAATATTAGTTTAATATTAATTATTTTTACAATTATTGCTTAGTTTTTTTTTAAATATGTAAATTTTTTGGTTATCCTGAGTAAAATGAATTTAAATTTGTGAATTGTATATATAATATATTTGGTTGTCGAAAAAGTCTTTTCGTATTTCACATCAAACTTCAACTTATTATTATTTTTGTTTTTGTGCATTTATAATCAACTTTAATGAACCAAATATGTATCATTTTAATGGATCACTTTTTGGCATTTTTCCGCTAGAGACATTATTCCATCAGTGTAAAACTTTTCTGGTTTCTCGGCGAAAAACTGCGACAAGTAATTTTCATAGGTTTCTCTTGAAGCCAATTTGACTCCCTTAATCTGTATTGACTGAAACAAATGGTAGTCCGTTGGTGCAAGGTCAATGCCATATCAAACCTACCCAGCCAAGCTCTCCCAGTTTTTGCCGTGTCATCAAAGATGTGTGTGGTCTAGCGTTGTCTTGATGGCAGACGAAGGCCTAACCTTCAAATGTTTGGTCCCCTTCTTATCAACTACCTACAATTTGCATGTGTGCACCAAACACTCCCATCTAAAATCCAATTCCACCTCAAACCTAAATATACTAAATTAAGTCATTTATTTAGTCTAATCTCGTGTGTCTCAAATCGACGCTCGTAAAATTTGTTAACTTTTTGAACCCAACAGAAGCAATTATGCTGATAACAAGCCACAAAAATAACAAAGTTTACAAAAACAACAAAAAAAAAACAAAATTTACAACAAAAAATTACAATAACAACAAAATTTACAACAACAATAAAAAATTGCAACAAAACTACGCATGCATAAAATGACCACTCATGCGTAGCGTTCATTAATTTCAGCACACTGATAACCAACGCAGATTTTTAACTTTCGCTTCGCTCGCTTACTATTTATTTTTGCAAAAATCAGCTGAGAACAAGTGGCGCGTAAAAATCAGGAAATTTATTTGCAAAAATTGTTCGACAAAAATCGGTTTGACCTTTAACACCGCGGCTGTCAATCACGACAACACCAGCACGCCAAATTGATAACGGCGAAAAATGGCAAGCATATCGGCAGCTCTACAACAATAAAAACAATTTGTTGCTGCGCAAGTATGCCTTTCATCTAGCCGCGTGTGCGCTAACGGTAATCATTTATTGGCGTTCAGTAACAGCAAAAAGTGGGCGCTGTAAATTTTTATGTAAATGGCCTGCAGTTAAATGCATATTCCTTTGTATGTGTGTGAATACGAGTACACATAATATGAATACTTTTTGTGTACATATGTATGTATGCGTGTACAGTTTTTGATAATTTGTTCTTGTGGTATGAACTCAGACCTTTCAGTTCAACTTTGTTTTTAATTTTTTTAACAAAAAGCTAAGTTTTTATTACAATTTCAATTTTTTATATTTTTTTATAAAAGATAATTTTTCTATATTCTATTGTTATACTGAAAATAATATTTAATAGTAAAAGGATATTTTGTCGTGAAAATAATTTTTTTTTTATCATTTTAAATATATTTTTTTAATAAAAAAAATTTGTTAACATTTTTATTAATTTTTTTTTAAGTAAAAAACATTTTACCTGTGCAAAATTTAATAAAAAATTCTTTAAAAAATATTTTAATAAAACAAATGAATTTATTTTGGAATTATTTTTTTCAAAATATTTTTTAATCGTTCTTTTTGTAAATTTATTTTTTTTTATATGGTATACTATATTATGTATAAGAGAAACATTTTCATAAAATATTTTTTTGGCCTCCCTAATAATTTTGAAAATTAATATTTTTCATTTTTTTATTGATATATTTTGTTTTATATAGTTATTTGTTATTACAATTTTTTTAATCAAAATATTTGTAAATAAAATTATTTTTTTAGAGTGATATTTTAATATCAAAAAGTTTGTATTTTCTTGTTTGTTAAACTTCTTTTCGTTAAATTAAAAACTTAACAAGAAAAAAATATTAATAATATTAAAAAAAAAAAAATTTTACTCAAAAGAAATCAAAACAAGTATTTCTTATAAAAATAAACAGACATAAGTTTTTTAGAAAAAAAAAATTGTTTATTAAATAAAATAAAAAAAATTGTTTTTTAAATGAAATAAAAAAAATTGTTTTTTAAATAAAATAAACTAATTTTTTAATTAAATAAAAAATAGTTTTTATAAAAAATAAATGAAAAATATTGTTGTTTTCTAAATTTTTTTTAAATGGATTATGTAGGTATTTTTTAGTTTTATTTTTATAACAATTTTTTTTTTTTTAACTTATGTCTGTTTATTACATACTAATTTGTGTTTCTTTTCAGTAATAAATATTTTTTTTTTATATATGTACATAAATATATTTTTATAAAAGATATTTTTTCTTCCTAAACATGAAGTCGTTTTCTTCTTTAGAATTTTTTGTTTCTTTGAAAATATTTTGTTTTATTTTTTTTTTTGTTTAATATAACAAATATTGTTTTTTGTTTGTTATTTATTGTTTGTGACGAAAAAAAAATTTCACTTCATTTTACTGAAAAAAAAAATATATTATTATTATATCCGTTGTTTTTGTTATATTTTTTACAATTTTTTCTATAAAATGAATTTAATTAAATTAAAAATTTAACATTTTATTATTTTCATTTTTATAAAAAAAAATTTTTTTTAAATTTTTGTCTCTCTATTTTTACTTTTTACTTACTTTTGTTTCTTTTGAGTAAAAAATATTTGTTTTTTTTAATATAATAAATTTTTTTTATAAAAGATACTTAAAAAAAAATGTCGTTTGTTCTTTAAAACTATTTATTTCATGAAAAATATTTTTTTTAATTTGTTTTTTTTTTAATATTTTTTATTATCATGTCGTTTGCTTCTTTAGTAATACTGAGATTCTTTAGTATTTCTTTAAAAATATTTTTTCTTAATTGTTTTATTTTTAGTTTTTATTATTTTATTATTGTTATAAATATTGTGTATTCAAATAAATCAAATTCTGTATTAATATTTTTTTTTTTATAATATTAACAATAATATTTTTTAAATTTTTTTAATTAATTAATTTATTGTTAATTTTTTAAAATAATTTTTACAAAAAAATAAAAAAAAAATTTTTTGAACAACATTTTGCGTAATATTTTTTGACTTGAAATTTAAATTAATTTTTTAGTAAAGTCAAGGTTCCTGGGTTTTTCTATAACGATAATAGACATCCTATGTTTTTGTTATTTTTTTTTTATAATTTTTTCAATTAAAAAAAAAACAAAATTTTTATTATAATTTTTGATTTGCATTTTCATTTAATTTTTTTATAATAAAAATACCTTTTTTTTATTGCGAAAATTCGTATCAGTTATTTTTGTTATTTTTTTTTAATAATTTTTTTTTCAATCAAATAAATAAAAAAAATTGTGGAAACAATTTTTTGGAAACACTTTTTTTCCCAATTTTTTTTTGTTTTGAAATTTAATTAAATTTTTTAAAACGAAAAAAAAAAACAGCTCCATAGGATTTTTACAGCTAGTATGTATCTCTACAAGTTTATGCAACCAATTTTTATTTCTTGAAAATAAAATTATTTGCATTCACTGCTTAAATATTTGCCATTTTCTTATGTGCTTGAGCACATGTTTGTGTGTGTAAATGTCTGCGTGACTAAATTTTTGATTTTGCATAATTTTTCTTGCCAATCTGCGCCACGCTCTGCGTCAGTGGCAACAAATTGTCGCCATCGCCGCGCTGTCAGCCACTTGTACAAGGCACACAAATTAGTTGCCGTTAGCCAGCACAAACATATGTAGGTAAATAGTGATTGTTGGCCGCTGTCACTAGTGCAAGTGCATTGCGCGCCCGCACTAGACTAGTTGCTAGAGAATACACATGCATACAAACATACGTATATTTATTTTATAAACATTTCACATGCGTTGCTGCTGTGGAATTTCAAGGTTAACGTGTGTGAAAATATTTTTGCTTGCATTTTTGATTTATTTTTAATTTTTTCGTTTTCTAGTATTTAAGTACTAATTTGCTTGAATGCAGCAAGCGCGCGCAATTTTCGGTTGATTTGTAAATTTTGTGTGTTTTATTGAAATTTCAAAGCAGTTGTGGTATCAGAAGGTTTTCAAATATTTTTCAGTAAGTATTATTGCCAAATATGCGGTTAAAAGCTGCTACCTGGCGCCTTTGTTGTGCGTACTTCATTTATTTTGGGGTAATTACAAAAGTAGTAAATTGATAATAAATTTATTAGATAATTAACGCTTGTAAACTAGAAATTTAGTTACTTTAATGTGACCAATGACCCTGAACTGCTAAATATTCGAAAGTATCCTTCACATATGAAAAATTTTCTACAGAAGATCTTTATTTTGATAGATCACTTTGTATGGCAGCTATATGCTATAGTGGTCCGATCCGAACAATTTCTGAGGAAGTTTTAGCACTGCCTTGGACAATAACTCACGCTAAATTTTGTGAAGATATCTTCTCAAATCAAAGAGTTCTCCCTACAAGGAAATAATTTTGGTTGGTCAGTTTGTACGGCAGCTATATGCTATAAGGGTCCGATCGGGAAAAATTTTTGAGATATTATACAGTTGCCTTGGACAATAACTCGTGCCAAATTTTGTCTAGATATCTCGTCAAATAAAAAAGTTTTCTCTACAAGGATATTAATTTAACAGATCAGTTTGTATGACAGCTATGTGTTTTAGTAGTCCGATCGAAAAAATTTCCCCTAGGATAATATAGTTGGCTGAGTCAATAATCTCTGCCAAATTTTATGAAGATATCTACTCAAATAAAAAAATTTTCCCTACAAGGACATTAATTTGACAGATCAGTTTGTATGACAGCTATGCGTTATAATGGTCCGATCTAAGAAATTTCTTGGGAGAGCATAGCGTATTCTTGTGCAATAATCCATGCCAAATTTCGTTATGATATCGCTTCAAATAAAAAAGTTTTCTATACAAGAACTTGATTTTGACCGATCAGTTTGTATGACAGCTATATGTTATAATGGTCCGATATCGTCTATTCCAAAAAAATAAGAAACTTTTAGGGGAGAAAAGAACGTCTGCAAAATTTGAACTCGATATCTCAAAAACTGACGACTCCCACGTATCTACTCTGTTCAGGCTGTAAAAAGTGTCCTTCATGCATCTTTCTACTTAGTTATTACAGTTACAGTTACCAATCACATGCCCTACAACTAGTGAGTTAAGTTATCACGCCGCTGTAACCTTGATTTACTTCAGGTGCGTTCGCATTCCGTTGCAGCGCATTGCATCTCTCGCATACTTGCACTCGCCTCGATTTAGATGCCTTCGTGCACTTGGCACACGCTCAAGAATTCGAGTAATTCAATCAAATTGAATGGTAATTAATACGAACGGCTGCACTTCTTGCTGTTGTTGTTGTTGCGCTCACAAGGAATGCCAGCCGTGGAATGTAGCTGCAACTCGAGTTTGGCGGAAGAAATGCCGAGGTGTGCTTCAGGTGCGAAAAGTCGATCAAATGCACAATCGAATGCACACACACACACATGCATACAAAAGCAGAAATATGCCGAAGTGTGATGCGCATTTAAGTGATCGACAGATGCGCCGCTCAATGCGTGAGTTGACGTGTTGAAAGAACAAGTGCTATGTCAGTCAGTCAGTTGACAGTCCGTCTGTCAGTCGTCTTAGTTGCAAGGCAATCAGTCAGTTGTGCAGTCGGTGTGACAGCGTTTGTGCAATTGCTTGTCATCAAAATGCCTGCATAATCACATCAATCATGTAGTCGATAGTTTGCAACGATTAACAGCGCGTGATGCGAGGGTGGGCGTGAAGGTTGTGGGATTAGAGGTAAGGTTAGAAATTTTTTTTTTTTGGAAAATGAATATTATTTTTCAGAGTTATTGACGTATAATAAATTTAATTATACGTAATGGTTTTATTGAAATTTTCATTTTCTTGAGTCAAGTGCCCGTAAAAATTTTTTAACTTTAATTTTTTTTTTATGAAAATCACTTCCTCTCAGCAAAATCACTTACTTTCTAACACACCCTCGTGCGTCAAGTGCTGCAGCCACGCAACTATGTGGCATTGCATTCATTGCTACACTCGCTGTCGCAGCATTGTCGCCGCCTGCTCGCTGTCTACCCAGTACTAGCGAAGGAGGCCCGGCCCCGGCCTAGCGAATGCGGAATTTGCTTTATTTTTGCTATTTCTCTCGCTTTTTTTCAACTATTAATCGTTTCGTTTGAATCTCAAATAGGTTGGCAGGCGAGCACTCCTTCGCATGCCAAGCTGTTGCTGCCGCTGTCGCTGTTACTATTGCTGCACATATAAAAAAGTGTGTGTTTTTTTGTAGCTTACGGCAACATGTTGCTGCTGCGCCGGCCTCAAGCTGTGCACAATCAATTGCAATCTACATTTTTATGTTAATTTATGCCTGCAAGGAAGCGTGCTTGCAGCGACATTTAATGGCATGGCGCATTGATTGCTTTTTTATTTATTTATTTTTTTTTATGTTTAATTTTTTGCTTACCATTTTGGTCTGATTTTATTGCTGTTTTATTATAACTAGATTTTTCTGAGTATTAAATGGGTTGAAAAAAAAATTAAAAAATTAAAAAAACTAAATAAAAATAAAAAAAAAAAATTAAAAATTAATTGAAAATAATTTTTTAATTTTTTTTAAATAAAATTAAATTTTATAAAATTTTTTAAATTAGATGAAAATCATTTTTTTATTTGCTTTTAAAACATTTTTTAAATATTTTTTTAATTATTTGTAGATTTCAAAAATTTTTTGTAAACTTTTTCATATGAATATACTGAAAATAATTTTTTTAAATGTTTTCAAATAAAATTAAATTTAAACAAATTTTTAAATTAAATGAAATTTCTTTTTTTTTATTTGCTTTAAAAATTTTTTTTTAATATTTTTTTAATTATTTGAAGATTTTAAACAATTTTTGTAAGTTTTTTCATATGAATTTACTTCAAAATTTTTCGTTATTTAAATATTTTTAGTTTTTTATTTTTACATTTTTGTTTTTACCTTTGTTTAGCTTTTAATTTTTATTTTGCCTAATTTTTATTTTGTTACATTACGAGTAGGTATGAATATAAACCGATTTCATTTACTAAAAAATGTCGATTTATATATTTTAATTTAATTGCTTTAATTAATCTACTAATTTTAATATTCCAAATCTAATTTTTTCAATAATTTAAAAATTATAAAAAATTGTGTAAGCATTTTTATATGACGTTAAAAAAAATATGTATTTTTTTTAATTCTTAATTAATTTTTTTGTTATATTTTCTTAATTTTTTGTTAATTTTTTTTTTTAATTTTTGATATTATGAGTATAAAATTGATTTGATTAAAAGATGCCGTTTTTTTAATTTATTAAATTATTACATCGAGTATTTGTTTATTTCCATTGAATTTTTTAATATTTTTCTTAGTAATTTATTATAGTTTTTTAATAATTTAGAAAATTTTTTTATAAGCATTTTAATGTGAAAATACTTCAAAAGATTTCGTAATTAAATTTTTTTTTAATTTTTTAGTGTTTCATTTTTAAATTTTTGTAAAATATTTTGTAAAATATTTAAAAATTTTTTTTTTTTTTTTAAATTTGTAGATTTTAAAATTTTTTGTAAGCCTAATATATATATTCAAAATTTTCCTTTATTAAAAAATTCTTTCATTTTTTTCAGTTTTTTAGTTTAAAATTTTTTTTTTATATATTGATATCTAGTAATTTGTAGTTTTTATAGTATAGTAAAAAGTCATTCAATAAAAAAATTTCGATTTATAAATTTAGTTAGTTCTGAGCGTTTGATAATTTCCATTAAAGTTAAAAATTTTTTTTTTAAATAATTTTTAGATATTTTTAATATTTTTTTTATAATTATTTTAAAAATTTTTAAGAATTTTTTTAAGGTTTTTAATATTTTTTAACATCTTAAATTTTTTGTAAGCATTTTATTCGAATGAACTCCAAAAATTTTGTTCATTAAAATTTTTTAAAATATTTTTTAAATATTTTTTTAATATATTTTAAATATTGTTTTATAGTTTTCAATAATTTTTAATTTCTAAAATTTTTTTGTAAGAATTTTTATATTAATATACTTCAAAATTTTCTTAATTAGAATATTTGTTTCTTAAACATTTAAAATTTTTTTTATTTTTAAATAGATTTTCTATTTTTTTTTATAATTATTTTAGAAATTTTTAAGAATTTTTTTAAGGTTTTTAATATTTTTTACATCTTAAATTTTTTGTAAGCATTTTATTCGAATAAACTTCAAAAATTTTATTCATTAAAATTTTTTAAAATATTTTTTATTTTATATATTTTAAATATTTTTTTACAGTTTTTAATAATTTTTAATTGCTAAAATTTTTTTTTAAGAATTTTTATATTAATATACTTAAAAATTTTCTTAATTAGAATATTTGTTTCCCATTTCTTTACTTTTTTTTATTTTTAAATATATTTTCTATTTTAAGAAATAATATTCCATTTTTGTTTTTTTGTTTTTACATTTAATCATTCATTTTTTTATTTATATCATACTTTTTGAACTGGTGGCAACTTTTTTCGAAAATATTTTTAGCGCAATTTTTCCTTAAATATTTTCAGTATGATATGGATAATAAAGTGTATTTTGGCTTCCCACCTTTCTTTAATTAATGTTTTTGTATAGTTGGTAACCCTTTTCAAACATTATTGTTGGCTAGAAGCTGTTTGTAACCATTTTTAGTAGGTTTTCTACTTTTATTTATTTAATTACCTAAGTAAAAAAGTCATATTGCAAGGCACCTCTGAACATATGTATATAGAGTTCCCAGAATGCTAACTGATAAAAACTAGTTAAAATGCCACCCAAAAATCAGTATGCAGAGTCTTGTTAAACTTTCTTATAAAAAAGCAAAAAAGGTGTGCAAAAAAACAAAAAAAAAATTAGTAAATATTAATTCTGCATAAAAACCTGTATGAATTGAATATTTTTGTATCTACATTAAGCAATTTGCATATTATTTCACGCTCTAGAGTTCACTTTTAATGAAATGGAATGCAGCCGTGGCACATTATAAGTCAAAGTCGCCGTGTGCCGACACACAGTGGCGCAATTCAATAAATTCATTAAGTGAATGCCATACGAATGAGGGGAGCGCAGCAAATGGCAATAAAAAAGTAAAAGTATAGCAAAAAATTACAACAACAAAACCGTAAACAGCAAGAGATTTGCAGCAGCTTTGCGGTTCCAGCAGGCACGGCTAAAGGTGACCTGCCTCCATATGCCTCTAGTGGCTACGCTATGAGAGACTGGGCTGCGTTAGGCTCTGCTGGCGCTTAAGGGTGGCGCAATGTGCCGTGTGTGTGACAAAAAAGTCGGTGCACAAGATTTGTCGCCACTAAAGCGACTGCTGATTTATGCGCGAGTGTCTATTTGACAACAACTGGCTGCGATGAATATGCATGAGTGTGGCTATTAAGCGCGGGGAGTGTGTATACAAGTGTAGATATGTATGTGTCTATTTCGTTTTCATTAAATGCTCACTTTTATGCCGCCGCAGCGGTAATGAAATGCAATCAATTGTGACATGCAATTGTGGCGCACACATATGCTAACACGAAACCCCCTTCCGATCGCACTTGCTATTAAACCACCAAAGGCAGCAGTGTCAACGCTAAGTGTTTGTGGCACACACACATACATATATTGTTGTTAAGAAGGGTAAACTGAACATAAAGCAATATTGAATGTCTCCGGGTGTTAAGTGGCGATAGAAAAATGATAATAACAATATAAAAAAATAACAATGTGTAATAAAATGGAATTTCAATTGAAAATCAAATGGTTGTCTGTTTGCTGGTGTTGTTGTGCATTGAATCAACGCCGGCATAGCGTGAAAAGAATTAGTGGCATAAAAAAAAGCAATTATTCGAGAAAATATGTAACAAGAGGCATATATTACAGAGATTACAAATTGAGCACCGAGGACGTTGAAGACAATAGACGCCAAAGAAGATGGTTGCCGACGAAAACATCAAAAAATATCACAAAATAATTTTGGATGACCGTAAGCCTAGTTGCTGAAGATAGCAGGCACTCTAAAGATATCAACTGAACGTGCACATCGTATCACTTACGAATCTTTGGATACGAGAAAGATCTGTGCAAAGTGCGTGCCTCCAGCTCACTTTTGACCAAAACCAACGACGAGTTGTTGATTCGGAACTGTGCTTGGAGATCTTCAAGCCTAATAAATCTGAGTTTTGAAGTTGATATGTAACAAAGCATGCAACATGGCTCCATTGTTTTAGTCTGAAGTTCAATCGACAGTCAACCGAGTGGGCTCCACACGATGAACTCGCTCCAAAGCTTGGAAAAACTGAAGATTGGGCTGGCAAGGTTATGACGTCTGTATTTTGGTATGCGTATGGAACATTTTTTATTAACCACCTTGAAAAAGTAAGGACTATTACGTAGCGTCATTGAATCGTTTGAAAGACCAAATCATCAAAAAACGGCCGCATTTAAAGAAAAAGAAAGTGCTGTTTCACCAAGACAATGCAGCGTGTTATACAAGTCAGTAAAAATGATGGCAAAAATTCATGAATTGGGCTCCGAATTGTATCCACATCTGGCATTTTCCCCAGATCAGGCCAGCAGCTACTATTTCCTGTTCTCAGATCTTAAAAGAATGCTTTCAGGGAAGAAATTGTCGTCGAGTGATGAAGTGATCGTCGAAACTGAAGCCTACTTTGAAGCAAGCTATAAATCATAAAACAGAAAGTGGTATCAGGAAAGTTGTAAGATCGCTATAATCACTCTTAAAGGGAAATTTGTTGAATACAAGAAAAACAATTAATATGTGTTTTACTATGGTGGTTCGGGAACTTTACTATTTACCTTTTAAACTTTATCCTGAACAAGTAGAAAAGGTCGGAGATGCTTTAAACTTTATATGGTACACTAAATGATCGGCTTTACGAGCTGAGTCAATTTAGCCATGTCCGTCTGTCTTTATATAGGCACACTAGTCCCTCAGTTTTTGAGATGTCGTTCTGAAATTTCTCAAATATTTTTTTCTAACTAAAAAGCTGCTCATTTGTCGGTACTGTCGCCACAATAGCATAAGGCTGCCATTCAAGCGGACCGATCCAACTCCAGCCTTAGACGGACAACTTTTTTATTTGACAAGAGATCGTCACCAAATTTAGTGTAATTTGTTATTCAAAGCATTGCTACAATCTCGAAAGAAACTGTTCAGATCGGACAACTATAGCATAAAGCTGCCAAACAAAACGATCGATCAAAATCAAGTTCTTATATGGAAAACTTTTTTATTTGAAGAGATATCCTAAACAAATTTTGGCTTGGATTATTGCCTAAGGTAAAGATGAAGTTCCCGCAGAAATTATTCAGATCGGACAAATATAACATATAACTGCCATACAAACTGACCGATTAAATCATGCGAGATAACTTTTCACACCTTTTTATGCTATAAGAAATGCACCTGTGAAGGGTATTAACGCTGCCGTGCAGATTAAGTTAACATTTTCTTTTATTTTCTTATAAATGTAACACTTAATCTAGCTTTCATCGCTCTTGTACCTCCACATTGGCTCGCCGCTTTGGCTCGCTTCACGTGCCGCGCATATAACTTTTGCGCCAACAGCATAATCACAAAGATAGTAAGACATACACTTATGTATATGTTATATATAAAAATTTATATTTATAAGTTTTATATATACATATTCCATAGACATTTTGCAGATACATATATGCACATACATATGTATACATATACCTATATACACGTATCTCTCTCTATCAGCACGCTAGTTCTAGCCATTGGCGTGGCACTATCAACAAACTTTATACTAAACAGAAAATGATTATAAATAAAAGTTCAAATGCGACGGTGTGGCTATTTTTAAAAATGATTCAATGCCAAGCAGCTCGTGTGAATGCGCCCGCCAGGCAGCGGCTAACAGCATATACGCACATATAAACTGAGCGGACAGTGACGGCCTGCTTTATTGTGCCGGCCGGCTAACCAAGCCACTAATTCGCTGGTTTTTTTTTTTGGTATTGTTGCTTTTTTGATTTTGTTGCTTCTTCGCAGTGTCGTTGGGTCGACTCGATCGGACACGCTGACGACTAACGCCTGACGGCTGACTGACTGATCGTGCTGCTGGTCGCTGAACTGATGGCCGGCAATTAAAATTATCGCTTAATGTGTATTAAGTGTAGTGAGGTTGATGTTTGCCCAAATTTCGTGTTTCAGAAATAATTACAAGAGCAGAAAAAACGAACAAACTATCTATGTATATATATATGTATGTATATAATGACAGACATTCGAAGTGGTAAAAAAATAATGAACGCCTAAATTAGAAAATAATTTAAAGGCAAAGGCCGAGTTTTGTATATTGTATATATGTACATAAGTATGTTTATATTATGTAAAAGTGTGTACATGCCAAACGTACATATACATATATGTACATATGTATGTATATAAAGAAGGAAAGACAAAAAGCATTATAAACAAGTAATCATTAAATTGGCGTCGGGGCCTAACTTTGGAAAAAAAATTATAGATTTTTTGCAATGCAATTTTTTGTTTTTGTAATTTTATCTACAATTTTGGTTTTTGTTATTTTTTTTGCAATTTTTTTTAATCAATTTATTTTTCAATTTGTTTTGTATTTTTTGGCAATTTTTTTTTCAAATAAATTTTGGAAATATTTTGTTTTCACATTTTTTTCACAAACATTGTTTGCAAATTTTTGCATTTGTAATTTTTCCATTTTCATTTTTTTTTGCAAACTTTTTGTAATTTAATTTGAAATTTTTGTATGTAAATTTTTGTTTTTGTAATTTTTTTTGCATTTTTTTTTTTAATAATATATTTATTTAAATATTTTTAAAGTTTTTGTTTTCACAATTTTTTTCGTAAATTTTTATTTTTTTTTGCAAATTTGTTTTGTAATTTTTCTATTTCAATTTTTTTTTGCAATTTTTTTAATATATTTTGAATATTTTTTGCAATTTTTTTTTCTAATAATATTTTGAAAATTTTTGTTTCCACAATTTTTTTTCGCAAATATTTTAATTTTTTTTTTAGTTTTTGAAAATTTTTGTTTTCTCAGTTTTTTTTTAGCAAATTTGTATTTTTTTTTTTTGCAAATTTTTGTTTTTGTAATTTTTCTTTGCATTTTTTTCTAATTTTTTTTTTCAAAGTTTTGTTTTTGCATTTTTTTCTAATAATATTTTGAAAGTTTTTGTTTTCACAATATTTTTCGCATTTTTTTCAAAGTTTTGTTTTTGTAATTTTTTATTGCAAATTTGTTTTGAAAATTTTTATTTATTAATTTTTTTGCAATTTTTGGCTTTTGCACTTTTTTTTCGCAATGTTTTTTTACAATTTGTTGCTTTCGATTTTTTTTGTAAATGTTTGTTTTTGTAATGTGTGTTTCTTGCATTTTTTTTCAAAATTTCATCTTCAAAACTGCTATGTGACTTCAACTGTAGACACTGTTTTGATTACTTTTGCTACCACTCCAACTTGTTTCCGCAGCCTTACTGTCATTAGTTTGAGTATATCAACTTGTATCCTAACTGCTTATCAACCGAAGATCTGCGCCGGCTACCTGACGAAGCCTTGAAATGGAAGCAGCATAGTTTTTTTCTGCGATTCAGACAGAAAAGTTGAGCTAATTGCGGCCTACGCACGTAAACTTCTGCTAAAATTATGCTTATTAGTCGCTTCTGAGAATTTGTGATTATTTCTTGAAAAACTTTTCGGGATTGAGAATGCATTGGACTGACTACGCAGTGTAGTATAGAAGTATAGTATAGACAGTATAGTAAATTATGACATCAGTCAGAACAAAAAGCGACTGATTTAGTTTAGGTTACATTAGGTTAATCTGGTAGGCCAATAAGACATGCACAGACTACTTTTGGTCCTTTGTAATACCAGATGGAGTTCAGTTACTAGGTTCATGAGAAGTAGTCATCTTTTAGGATGCCTGCGCTTGACGCGAATTTTAACAGACTCTGTGGCCTCACTATCGATACCTCCTCCAGTGTATCATACCGTGAGGACCACACATGCTCCATTGTTTCTCTGTTGCTTGGCTCTAGACATACTCTATAGGTTCTTTTACATTTCTCTCAAGGGTGTTACAAACTGCTTGACATACTTGATACATATACAGTGTTTAAGATATAGAAACCTCTAAAAAGGCCTCTCACATATATACGAATGTGTAGCATAAGTAAAATAGTAGTAAAAAAGGCAGACAAGCAAAACTGTAATAAATTGCATAAGAGACGAAACTATAAGCCTACAAGGCCTACAAATAAAAAGTCGCATAAAAGCCTATTTTTCATTAGTGAAAAAGGTCTACAAAAACCACTAGCAAATAGTTGAAAAAGCGCCGCAAATGAAAGCGTGCGACAACAAGCTATAAAACATAGAACGCAACTACGCTAGATCCATAATAATGTTAGGCAACACATACTAGTTGGGTAAGTATAAGTATGTGTGTCGGTATGTATGCGGCTTGACTATGTGGCTATTGCTCGTAAGCAGTTACCTGTGCGCCTTTTTACCTGCAGCGGCACATTGAGGCATGCAAAATGAAGTACCACAGCAGAGCGGCTAGTTTAAGTGGTCAGGCGAAATAAATGGAAATTAAAAAAAAAGAAAATTATATATAAATATAGCGGCATAGTAGACCAAAAAGTGCCGCTTGCGTTGTAGTTGTTTTTGCTTGTTTATTTCAACTTTTTGCTACACTCTGTTTTGGTGCTGCTACGGCCTGGCCGCCATCGGCCATGATTTATGCTTGCAGATTTGTTTGGACATAAAGTGGACAAAAGTGGA
This sequence comes from Bactrocera dorsalis, assembly GCF_023373825.1. Taxonomy (NCBI): domain Eukaryota; kingdom Metazoa; phylum Arthropoda; class Insecta; order Diptera; family Tephritidae; genus Bactrocera; species Bactrocera dorsalis. The sequence goes on along the minus strand of NC_064307.1, from coordinate 64,955,107 downwards.
CAGGAGTCAAAAGGAAGAAAAAATATGATGAATATAAAAAACATTTCCGAAATAATAAAAAAAATGTTAAGAATAGCAAAAGAATATAAAGAAACTGCAAAAAAAAATATATAAAAGAAATTAAAAAAAAAATAATAAATTTAATAAACAAAAGTGAAGAATAAAAAAATATTTCCGAAATAATAAAAAATATCAAATATAAATAAAACAATATAAAAAATGGCTAATAGCAATAAACAATTTATATAAGAAAATTGTAAAAAAAAAATTTAAAAAATTATAAATGTAAATATTAAAAAATAAAAACAAAACAAAAAAACAAATTTTGACTGTTTCGAAGCTTTAATACCCTTCACAGTTTCCCTTTTAGTATAAAAGGTTATACAAAGCATTTTAAGTTGATTTTAATCGGCCCTTTGGTATGGCAGCTATAAGCTATAGTGATCCGATCTGAACAATATATTCGGGGATACTGGTGGCACCTTAGATAATACTCTATGCCAAATATTGTGACGATATGAAGTCAAATAAAAAAGTTCTGCATACAGTGCTTTGACATTTAGTCGTCAGTTTGTATGGCAGCTATATGCTATAGTGCTCCGATCTGAATAATATATTGGGTGGTTAAAGCGTTGACTCAAACCATAATCTATGACAAATTTGGTGAATATATCTCAACTAAAAAACAAGTTTTTCATACACGACTTTGATACTTAGTGGTCAGTTTGTATGGGAGCTATATGTTACATTGATCCAATCTGCATAATTTGTTTGGAGGTTGTAGCTTTGCATCAAGTAATTATTCATGCTGAATTTCGTGCAGATATCTCCTCAAATAAAAAAGTTTTCCTTACAAGGACTTGATTTTGGTCGTTCAGTTTGTATGACAGCTATATGCTATAATAGTCCGATTTGGAAAAATTTTTTCAGTTATAGTAAGTTAGCTTTAGAAAATAAGCTATGCCGAATTTCGTGAAAATATCTCGTTAAATAAAAATCTTTTTCATACAAAAACTTGATTTTAAACGAGCAAGGTATAAAAATTAATAATAAAAAAAAAAAATAAAAATAAAATTTAAGGCAGAAAAGTTGAGTTTGCCTTGAGCCGTCAAAGTTGACAAAAGTTTGCAAAAAATTTAAGCGCTTTAATTTTGCCATTATAGGCATATCCTGCGGTAGCCACGTAGACAGCACAATGGCACAAGCTTCGTGGCACACATTGAGTGGAACAACAAAAATACCACAAAAATAAAATAAACAGAAATAAAAGTAAAATTGAGTGTCATGAAATATTGCATCAAGTTCCAAAACAAAAAAGCAATAATAAGAACAACCAAGATAAATAATTTAGCACAGTGTCATTGAGAAATGAGGGACTAGGACAATCAGCAGGCATAACACTTAACGCAGACCATACAATCGCTTTACATTTTACTTTTGTAGCAATATAATGCGTCGTGGTTATTTATGGCGCTCACCTTTCGAACGAAACAAACACACACATGCGCATACACTTGCGAACAGCAAGCAACGAGCACCCCAACAGAAGCGTTTTGCCAACTGTCAAATGTCATTTGCTATACACATACCAATATACACAAGCGTATGCATGTATGTGTGCAGTCCATGGTCACCTTTTGTAGTAGCTTCATTAGCTAAGAATGCGGAAAGGCATGCAGACACGCTTGACCAACTAGCCGCCTTTAGAGAATGGACAAAAGCGCATAAAAGCATAATAGCAGAGTCCTGCTGAGCACCTCTGTGCGCGTACTTATGTGTGTGTGTGTGCGTGTAGTTGTGTGGGAAAAGGTTGGCAGCGTTGTGTGGTTGGTGTCTTTGAGTAGGGTTCCAGCAGTATCAGCAGAATAGGTTAATAGGGTACTAAGCTTAGGTATGCAGAAGACGAAGTAGGTCGTGTAAGTGTGGCAAGTATGTGTGTGTAGTTGTATGTATTGCCTTGAGCATAAGCAGAAATTGTGCTTCAATAAATTTTGTTCAAGATTTCCAAAGAATCAATTAAAGGTTGCTTTCAATTTTGTTCACAGCAAACAAATAATGAGGCTTAGAACTTGCTTAGAATAGTGAATAAGCCAATTAGTAAGGATTTTCAAGGAATAACTGCAAATTACAATACAGAAATCCGCAAGTAGTACTCTTAACTAGCGTTCCAAATGCTCTGTACAATGAGATCATATGAAATTTTAAAGCTTCTTTTGATTGATTTTTATCATCTTTTCGTCGAATTTTTTTGCTTTATGATCCAATACATTTAATCTTGGCTCAAAGGTGTTGATACCTTGTCTTTTTGTATAATGTATTGCTTCCTGTGAATTGAGAAGAAAAACAGCTTTGGCAAAGAGCGCCCGAAAAATTATTTATCAGTACAGCGTATTAGGTGTCCAACCAGAAACCTTACAATAGCCGCGAGATTGAGTATGCGAAGTGAAAGTAGTTCGGAGGATTTCTTACGGTTCACTTTATGGCAGAGGAATCTCACAGTTGCACTGTTCCGTTCCGTTTGCTGACCAAGCACACTGAAGGTCCATTGATCCAGCGCTGGGGCGCAAGAAGACATAATGATAACCTCCCTAACAAGCTCATCGGCTTTGCAGTTTGCAGCGATTTCGCTATGATCGGACACCGATCTAATATAAAAAAACACTTAAAGCTGTTGTTAATGCGGTCAAGCACTCCTTAACAAGCATTGAGCGCACAGTCAGCGAGTACAAAGCGCCGCTCGGCCTCAGAGTGAATGCATACCTCTCTAAAGTAGACTGTTACCTTGATGACACTTTCGTTTTTAAGACGCTATAGTGGTCTGATAGTCTGAAACTTGAGTTGACGGCGAACTCACGACAGAATTCTCCACTCTCTACTCTCCCTCTTAACTTCGATCCATCCGTGAAAAGGCTCACTGACTGCACCGACATGTGAAGTTTCTGCTATGAAGTGGTCCAAAGGGAGCCCAAGCTCCAGCAGCTGGTTCAGGTCAGAGTTTGGAGCAAATGGGTCTGATAATTCTTTCCAACAAGTAATTGAGAAGTAAAGGCCTCTCTCGACGAACAAAGACCAAGTCACGCATCATCGTCGCCCTGCTTGCTGCTTGATCATTTCGTCCGAATGGATGAAAACACTCGAGCTCCGAGAATATCGACGTAGTTCTTGCCGGGAGCAGTAGAGAAAGAGAGAGAGAGATGAGGTGGGGAAGGACCTGGCTACACTTGAAATCTCCAATTGGCGCCAAATAGTGAAAGGGAAGAACTTTTCAGAAATAACGATTTTAGTCAAAAGTAGCAGAATGGTGGGCCGAACTTATTTTTTTTCTATCACAATAATAAAGCTTATAATTTAGCTGAGATATCTTCTAGTGTTCGTTGAACCCCACCAAAATACACATGTACTTCTGTACATACATATGTATATACATACAAAAATATTGTATTTTGTTGTAAACAGCGCCCCCCGTCAATTAAACAATTATGCAACACTCAGTCGCCTGGAAAAAATCTAAAAGTAACAAACATTAATTCATTGAACCAATCATTACTTTCGAGAGCGGCCTGAAAGCACACACATTCACACAAAAAAGCAAATGGAAAGAAATAAATAAATCAATGCTCTGCACTATCGGTCCACTCGCAGCGTCATGAAATAAATTTATCGCATAAATTGCTTTCATATATAATACAAACGTGACATGGAAAAAAGCTGTTACAACAACAATAACCAGAGATGAAAACAACTTTTTGTTGGCGAAAATTTTTAAGCCTACAAGCGGTTTTTCGCTAGTCGCTCGATTTCATATCGCACGCTGGCACATTTTTCAAGCATTGGCACTCGGCGTCGTCTACACCGCAACTATTTCGCCATTCGAAGCGCTTTGTGTGTGTTTTCATAGTATATTTATGAATATAAATTTGTATTTGTGTAGTTTTTGTGACTTAAATTGAACCGCAACGCCCCAATGAACTGTGGCATAACGAATAGCGAAAGGCGCAAAGAGGTGAATGGTGGCATGGCTGCCACGCAGATTGAGAGGCGGTGGCAGGGCACAGGTCGAGAATTCAACTTTTGATAAACATAAAGAGAAAAAAATATTTTTTTTTGTATATTTATTTTTTTTTTTTATTTAATTAATTTTTTTTATGTTTTTCATTTATTTTTTATTACATTTATGCTATTTTTCTTGCTGAATTCGCCTTTTTCGTCTTATTCCGCCCTATAAGGTACCTTTAGTATAAGTTTGTTATCTTCACCTCTACTTTATATACCTAACTCTCTATTATTTTTCTTGCTTGTAAACCCTCCCATTGAAATCTGAATTTTTGAGTTTCTATTACTTTCTGATTTATTACTAAATATTTTTGTTCTTCCTCTTACTTCTTTGCGTTATTTCGTACCTTTTGCTTTCACAGAGAACTTCATTGACGTAACCTGAAATAAATATCTTCCTTAGCAGTCACTGCTACTAGTGTCTTGTAGTCACCTTTTGTTCACAGTGTTGTCGGTTGGTCGACGAACGGTATTCGATTTATATGTTTGATTCATCAGAATATGTCCACATAATTTTTATGGAGTTTTTTGCTTTTATGAAAATTATCTCAAATATATTTAAAAAAAAATCGCTAATTATTAAGGTAAGGTCCTGTCCGGCCCCAGGAACCTAACATTTGCGAACAAAGAGGTAGAGATAATCAACATGGTCAAATATCTTGGTATCATGCTGGATTCCACTCTGTAGTGGAAACAGCATGTTGATCTGACCACGGTCAAAACTACTGCTAGCCTTGACTGACGGCAGCGTTAATGCTCATCAAATCTCTACAATTTTGAGGATTTAATGGGAGTTAGCAACGGAGTTATCTTCACAAACTCCTGAATTAATACGGACAAACTGCATTAATCCGGATTAACGCTACCGTCTGTCAATACTATAAAGCACTGATCGTATGCAATCGACTAGTTGATAAGTCCTGGGGCTGCAACCCAAGGATCGTTTGATGATTGTACACCATGATCGTGCGAACGATAATCACGCATGGGCGGTGGCTTGGGGCGCAAAAGCTTGACAAACTTCGGTAGGGATCTAACTATCGAAGCTGCAACGACTTACAGCTTGTCCAATGATATTTGTCCGACGGCAGCACTTAAAGTAATGCTTGAGCTCACACCATTTCACCTAGTAATATGTCCGGTAGCTAAACACACACTGCTCCAAATGACAGGAGAAGGTTGTGGCAGAGGTAAGGTAATCGCATCGCAGCGGATGAAAGAATTAAGCGGTGTCATACTATTATCTCTTATCCCAAGAAACAGCGTTAACAAAAGGACAAACTTCACGAAAGTTCAAGAAGTTTAAGGTTACCTTTAGCAACAAGGCTGAATGGTATGATTTGACTCTAATTGACTCGAATTTCTACTTAGGGATAGTACAGTGAAGTGCACGAAATTTGGCGTGACTTATTTTCCAAGGCAATGCTATAATATATGCGGAAATTTTTCAGGATTCAGATCGCACTACTATAGTATATAGCTACCCTACAAACTGACCAATCGAAATCAAGCTCTGGTATGGAATTTTTTGTATTTCTGAAGGTATTATTGCTTCGCTGCTATCGAAGTTATGGTTCTTTTCTTGTTTTAGTAATCAGCTAGCATGGCTCCAGATCTGTTTTGTCTAAATATTAGATTATTTGTGTTTATGCTCGTAGGTAATCTATGCACTGGAGGTTGTACTACACATTGTTGACTACGGCTCCCGCTTCTTCCTACGTCTCTAAATATTTTTTAAATGCATCTGTATTTATTGTCGAACAATGTTTTCTCAAAACAAAAGAAGTCAATTTTGAACCACTTACCTTTAACCCAATCAAGTCTAATTTTTGTATACTCGTATTCCAAAAATATTCAACGCTCGCACGTCAAATTAGAATATTTTCCAACGTTAAATGCTTACATTTTATTTTCAATTTAAATATTTTTGCAATTTTTATTTTTTAACGAATTTGTTTGCGAAACGCCACGCGAATATTTGGCGCCACCAAAAATGTATTTATTTATTTATTCAGTCATGCAAAAAACTATAAGTACCTATGTATGTGCGATATATATGTATGTATGGTATGTATGTCGGTAGGTAGCAAGTGCAACGCGGACTTTCGGCTCCGTTTGTGCTGATTTCTATTGCGATTTGATTTTGTTTTTGTTTTTTACATTCCATCTTTTATTTATTTAGTTCGGAAGCGGTGATTGTGATTTTGCAAATTTTTCGTCAATTTTAATGAATGAATTTATTGGACTTTGATTTCAACTTGCCTGGTTCGGTTATTTAATTGGGTCGAATATGTGCTTTGTAGCTAACGGTTTTTTGTTTTTGTGTTCGAAGGGATGCTGAATATTGCAGTGAATTCGATAAATCAACGAGTAATGGAAAGAAAGGAAAACTGATTTGAGGTTAATTGGAGAGCGAGTAAAGATTGTGAGTTAATGGAGTAGAACCGTTAGCAATTGAGGTTATTGGTACTTGCATATATATCAATACAATTAGTTACTGTAAGGAAAACTTTTCTATTTGACAAGTTATCTGCACGAAATTTGGCACGAATGATTGCTTTTAAGAATGCTACAATATCTGAAGAAATGATTCAGATGGGACCACTATGGCGCATAGCTGCCATTCAAACTGAACAATGAAAATTGAGTTCTTGTAAGGAAAACTTTTCTATTGGACAAGTTATAGGCACGAAATTTGGCATGAATGATTACTTGAAAGAATGCTACAATTCCTGAAGAAATTTTTCAGATCGAATCATTCTAGGATATAGCTGCCATACAAACTGAACGATCAAAATTGAGTTATTGTAAGGAAACCTTTTCTATTTGACAAGTTATCTGCATGAAATTTGGCATGAATTATTGTTTGAAATAGTGCTACAATCTCTGCAGAAATTTTTCAGATCGGATCACTATAGCGTATAGCTGTCATACAAACTGAACAATGAAAATTGAGTTCTTGTAAGGAAAACTTTTTAATTTGACAAGTTATCTGCACGAAATTTGGCATGCAGTATTGCTTGAAACAATGCTACAATCTCTGCAGAAATTTTTCAGATCGGACCACTATAACGTATAGCTGCCATACAATCTGAACAGTGAAAATTGAGTTCTTGTGAGGAATACTTTTTTATTTGACAAGTTATCTGCACGAAATTTGGCATGAATAATTGCTTGAAAAAATGCTACAATCTCTGCAGAAATTTTTCAGATCGGATCATTCTGGGATATAGCTGCCATACAAACTGAACGATCAAAATTGAGTTCTTGTAAGGAAAACTTTTCTATTTAACAAGTTATCTGCACGCAATTTGGCATGAATTATTGATTGAAAGAATGCTACAATCTCTGAAGAAATGTCTCAGCTGGGACCACTATAGCGTATAGCTGTCATACAAACTGACCTAACAAAATCAAAATTTAAGTCGTTTTATAACCTTTTAAGCTATAAGAAAAACACCTGTCCAGGGTATTATAGCTACGGTACAACTGAATTTTCCATTTCTTCTGGTTTTCCTTTTCATTTTATTTTTTCCAGTTAGT
>NC_064307.1:63431082-63503212 GCF_023373825.1 Bactrocera dorsalis | reverse complement strand
ACACAGCAAGAGACGAACCTAGACTAACTGAACAACGCATATGAAGCAGCGCAAAATAATGGACAAAATAATGAGAATAATAACTCTGAAGCTATAGCAAACGAAAACAACGTTCATGATATGAATCTGGCACACACCGCTGAAACTTTGGCCAAAGTGTTCTTTGCATTCATTCTAACCGCCACTAGTGTTTATCATCGCGCAGTAATCAGAGTAATCGCTATGACCCTTTCAAGTAGTACATATACATATATGTGTAACACTGAAATTAAACTGTATTGACAGTTAACACCAACAATAAACGTATCACAAGTAAGTATAGCCCATTATTTACTTAATGCCTTAAAATCTTAAAAAATGAAATTTATATTCTTTTAGGCCTCCAAATATAGCATAAAGTTCTTCAGTGCGTAATAAATAACCTAAAGCGAAGAAACTCACCAAGCGTTGGCCAGCTTTACGTCGAATCCAATTTAGTTTGGTAAGTTCGTCATATTTTTAACATTAATGAGTTAACAATCAGGCAACAACAAAAACAGACCACGCATTTGTGAAGTTCTGCTTACTACTATACTTATAAATAAATTTGTTTCTCAAAATATTTGCATTACTAATTTGACTTAATTTTCATGAAGGTATAGACCTGAATAGAATATATTAATACCCACAAGGGAAAGTCAGAGACTCGTAATGTATATATCCATACATTTATCTATACCTATATAGAAATGTACACCGTCTGGAGTGCTTTACGTGATTACCTGCCAGCGACGGGCCGAACCTCACCGTGCTTGCTAGAAAGACATTGATCATTAACACTTGCGTTGATCAGCGCCCCAAACGTATAAACGCTACCCGTCGTACATGGTTAACGTCTCTGGTAAGAGCTTGTACTTTTTGCTACTATGACAGCATGGATATATAAATGTGCAGTGATGTCCTTCTGGCCGTCCATCTGTTACATATATTCCGCGCTAGTCCCTCCACTTTTAGGGACCACTTATTTGTCGACACATCCAATACCGGCCCACTATAGCATATACATAGATCGGCATACACACCGAACGATCTTAACCATGTGCTTGTGTGTAGCCACTCTTTCATTTGACGAAACATTTTCAGGAAATTCGGCAGGGGGTTATTGATAGGTCACTCTCTGACCTTGTTCGGATCAATATAGCATATAGCGACATACAAACTAAGCGATCAGAATTAAGATAACTTGATACTTGCATGTATGAAAAGTGGTTCAGAGCTTCGGTCCAACTAAGGTTAAAGCTTCTTTGTTTAATAGTTTATTATAATATTTGGCTCCCTTTATGCCCGTTGTATTTATTTTTTAATTACAATTTTTTTTTTTTGTTTTCATTGTTGTCTGTTTTTGTGTTCGACCTACACGGTTGTGTGTATCACGCTAAAAGTAAGCGACGTAGATTAATGATTATTCTTTCTTTATCTAGCGTAGACCACTTCGGCGGTTATAGCCGAGTTAACAACAGCGCGACAGTCTGTTCTTCTAGGGTCGCCGGTGGCGCCAATTGGAGATTCCAAGCGAAGCCATTTCCTTCTCCACCTGGTTCTTTCCGACGGAGTGGAGGTCTTCTCTTCCCCCCCCTCGTCTTCCCGGCTGGGTACTGTGTCGATCACTTCAGGCTGAATTGTTTTCGACGCTACAAGTGTTACGACACTGAGAGGACGTTCTTTTTCAATTGCCATACTTAGTGCCCCGAAGTAGCTTCTTTTAAGCAGAGATATCTGCTTTAGATTTCGAAAAGTTCTGACTTGTGTTACGAGTGGAAATAATGGGAAGAACTAAGTCGCCGAGTACGAACGACGTGTTCGTTTGATGACTGGCTTTGCTTCCTTATCCATTCTGGGAAAAGACAGACTAACGACGCGCTTTGCAGGCGAATGTATCAATCTTCCTAGTCAGACGCCAGCAGTTGTACGGCTCTTTATAGAAGAGTTATAACATCGCTCATTTAAGTTTTTGTTAGCGCTTGAATTATTTTTGCCAGCGGTAAGTCTGTCTGAAAATCTCGTTTGGTTGCGAACGTAACGGTGGGTCCTTTGCCGATTTTGACAGAGATTTTTTTGCATTGCTCAACGTCCTTTTAGCACAGCCGTAACGAAGTGATGGCGGTTTCCCAAAGAAAGTGCACAAACCTATTTAGGGTATGTTTCGCCTCCTCACTTTAGCCCGCCTTCAAACTAATTTTTTGGCTACCCAGAGGAGACTTGGTCTAGGACCATAGGTCGTGAGCCGCTTCGCCATATGTAAAATAATCGTTTCTGGCCACGCCAAAGTGAATGGTATTTTTCCCTCGTATTCGTATATCTCCTGTGCTCTGCCAAAGTCACATGATGTGTTTGGTAAAAGATGAATTTTTAACTACAAAAAAAATTATTTGAACGTGTGTACTAAAAGAAACATTCCATGGTTGGGTACCACATGAATTGTCATACGAAAATTCTAATGGACCGAATTAACATCTGCGATTCTTTGTTGAAATGAAATGAAATCGAACCATTTTGAAGCGGTAGTGGGGGTTTAAACAGGTACGGAGAGTGGAATTAATATATGACAATAATACGCGAAAAAAATCATGGTCCAAGTGTGAGTTGGAAAACCTGTGGGAAACAAATGGTCGCAAAGCCATAAATGATGCCACGAGCGGTTATGCTTATGATGTTTTTTCGTGGGATTGGTAAGGAATCTCCCACTATGCTTTTGGGGGGGAAAAACAGTCATAACTGATCAACAGAAAGAGCTTCGTATTCTATCAGAACCGCAAAGATCTTTGATAATTCGGCAAACACTGGGAGAGCTTTGGCTGGGCTTTTTAATGCATCCAGCATATATACCTGACCTGTGCACCATTGGACTACCATTTGTTTCGGTCAGTGCAGAACTCCACCAATGGAGTAAAGTTGGCTTCAAGAGAAACCTGTGAAAATTACTTGTCGCAGATTTCGCCCGTAAATAGAAAAGTTTTACGCTGATTGGAAAATGCCTCTAGCGAAAAAATGGCAAAAAGTGGTCGACGAAAATTGTACATATATTTGGTTTTCATTAAAATTTGTTATAAATATAAAAAAAAAATAAGTTGCAGATTGATTAGAAATACGTAGAGACTTTTTCGACTACCCAATATTTCTTAAAACGTGTTACTAAACGACGAATAGTTCTACAAATAGATAGACAGGTAAGCATCCAAAACTTAAAACATTAATTGCAAATAGTGGTATCTCATTATAAGATGTTTATCCAATCTCTCAACCTCAAGTCTGCTCAATATCCGAGTTTCGAACCCTCAACAGCACATATTGGTTTTTAGAGGCTTTTAGAGCTCGTTGCCCATTATCATCTGTTTTTTTCTTTTTATACCCCAATGACACAGGGTATAGTAAGTTTTGTCGAAACGATTGTTTTGTAACGCCCAGAAGGAAGGGTCGGATACCCTATAAAGTAGTACATATATAAATGATCAGTATGTTGATCTGAGTCGATTTGATATGGTCCGTGCCTGTCTGTCCCGTACTGTGCTGTATATATACGATAACTAGTCGCTCAGTTTTTTATGATATCCGATTTGAAATTTTTGCCAATATCAGTTTCTCTTCAAAGAAGCTGCTCATGTTGGTCGGAACTGCCGATATCGAAACAACTATAACATATAGCTGCCCTACAACTGAACGATCGGAATCAAGTTCTTGTATGAAAGACTTCCATATTTTACAATTGTATCTAGCATGAAATTTGTGTAGATAATTATGTAAGGCAGCAATGCAATCTCCGAAGAAATTGTTCAGATCGGTTAACTATACAATGTAGCTTCCATACAATCTGAACATACATAGTTTCTATCAAACAGAAATGCACCTGTGAAGGTTATTTACCTTTCGGTGCAAACCAAAGTTCACGTTTTTTCTTGTTTGTTTTTTTGTTTTTGTATTTTGTTGAAAGCAACTGTATATAGCAAGCATTACATTGCTGATGAGAATATTTATGACTTGGCCTAACAACTATTGATGACTAAACTTAATCTTGTCCGAAGTATAAATAATTCATTTGTGGCATATTAATTAAACAAAAAGTCGCTTATTGAATTATTTTCTGTTTTCTTATCTAATTAGAGCGTATATACTCTATATCACAGTGTGTCGTTCTGTCATAACATCGTTTAGTCGTTGTCGAGCAGCCAACGATATTAACGATCACGCAAGACTATAGCGCAGCAAACCAAATATGCCTGCAGTTTAAGAAACATTTATGATTCCTAATGCCTTTTGGTGCACATGGCAATGCACTTTTATGTCGAGTCTTTTAAAGAATAAGAGGAATATATCTTTAAAGACCGTATTCCTTGTTTTATTTGAACCATTATACTATGTAATTATTTGATTATATGCTTAATTTTAATGTCCTTCCTCACTGGCTACTTCTTTTCGTGCTCACGCACACAGTACACTTTTTGATCCTCTCATGCGACCTACTGATATGTAATATGAATATATATGTATATGCCGCAGTTCTCTCAAACTGACACGAAGCCATGAGTTTATTAGTCCATTCTCGGATTAAAAGTAGATTCTATCAAGATTCCAGTGGCTTGCTTTATTATAAATTACGGAGAACAAAACATTCATGTAAACTAAACCGCACCCGATGGATTCGATAAATTACCAGTTTTTCATATAATTGCAGCGAATGCTATAAATAACAGTGATGACTAGACCTTTGCAGTACAGTTAACACGTATCTATAGCGAAGCAAAACCGAACTTATGGAAATAAATAAAAAGAATCTCTATAGTGCAAAAAATTTGAAAAAGTTTTACGAGAAATAGTTCTTGCTTTAAAAATTTGTGCAAACTACAATTTGATAATTTCAAGAAAACTTTAAGAGTAAAAGAGCTGTAGCATGGATTCAAACGCTTGTAGCATGAAGCAGCCTTCGAAACATTATAAGCCTTATGGAAGAGCATGTACGGATATAAACAACCAAAAAAACTTGTCAAAGAATATAAAAAATTATGTAATTTGGTGTGAGCAGCATCCGCAGCTGTATGACAAAGGACACAAGGGTTACGGTCCGAAAAAGGCTACAGATGAGGCATCGCGCACGATTGCGGACTCGTTTGAGGGAGTCAGGTAAGTTTTGACAAAAAGCGGAAAGCCTAATTACAAGTACGGTAAGTACAACTGGTACAATCTCTGAACCAATTGTTCAGATCGAACCTCTGTAGCTTATGGGCTATCCATACAAAAGAACCGATCAAATTGAAGTGCTGTGTGGGAGTTGGTTTTTATTTGTGTATGGGATTAGAGCTCCACGTCCAACGTCAGTTTAAAATTTTTGTGGTTTGCAATAATTTTTACTCTTATTGTTTTGCTTAACTGATTTCAGTGTCTCAATGCGAAGGCTCGTTGGGAAAAACCTGCGTGCTGTAGTACATCGCCTACCGACGTTCCCTTTAAGCCGGATAAGGAACAGCAATGTCGTCAAGCGTCAATTTTAAAGAAACCGCGTGTTGCCGCAGAAAATAAAGACCTCAGGAACAAACATTTTTTTGAAATTCTACGGTGCTATCTGCAAGATATGAACCAAAGAGAGCAGAATCTATGCCACATTAGCATGTTGCAAGCTGTTCACGGAATCAAGCGCAATGAAAAGCAAGCAAGCCGGAGATGGGCAATGATTGCATCCAAAATGAGATTAAGTATCTAGTAGACAAAATACGACGAACAAGGACTCCGTACTTTGCAAGAAATCATTCAGAGAAGAATAAATAAATGTAGTAATGCAAGGACATGTTCTCTACATCAAAACCAAGCTGGTAAATGACGAAGTTTACCATTTAAACATTAAGAAGATATATTGTAATGAATTAAAACTATAATAAGTAACCTCGGAAGGGACCCGGTAATAACATTAGCGGTAACTGAACTTTAAACATTATTTTTACAGTGATCCAAATCTAGTATCTATGAATAGTACATATTGAGTTGCATTTCCTTAATAAATCTTTTTAAATATTTGAATATATAGATTTTTTTTATTTATCGAAACTTCTTAAAGGATTATATAGAGCTAGACTTTTTCAAAAAGTCCATTATTTTAATTTTTAAAATTTTATGACGGTTCAGTGAATATTTTCGAAGTTTACACGCAAATTTAAAAATACGAAAATCCCGCCTAACTCCCTATATAACGAATTCACTTAAGGATACTAAATTCGCGATAAATCAATACATAAATACCTCAGAGACATTAAATTTTCCACCTAGTATGATAAAAAAGGATTATATAGGAGCCGGAAACAAAATTGGATGATGGGCGTGGCACCGCCATATCTCAAGACCTACTCGTTCGACATCGACCAAATGTGGTACATCTTATTATCATATCATTATTACTCCAGTGCAAAAACAAGCTAAATCGGACTATAATAACGCCAACTTCCCATAAAACACCCTTTAAAATTCTAGCTGATTCTTCCCCTTTCCGGTGGTCTAGATCCAAACACCTCAACAGAATGTATCGAGATAAACAATCAAAAAGCTGTAAAACTTTAAAAGCACGTTATAACCCTACAAAATAATATACATACATATTTTAGGTACACGTAGGTAATTGTCCTTCGAATTTTCAACAGTTCATTTACACAGACCGAAGTGCTACACAACTGAAAACATTAAATTTCAAAAAAGGATGTATGGATCGTGATCATGCTAAAGATGGAGCCTAGCGTACGGCAGCTTAATCGTCCGGGATGTCAGGTGAGTTCAGTATTTCTGGGGAATTCTTAAAACATCAGCATTCCTTATTGGATAATCTCAAACCGAATAGACCACGTCCATGACGCGAATGAAAAAAATATAGCAGCCGTAGCTGAGAGTGTCAGACGAAGAACGTGGAGAGTCGATTCGACGCCATTTCGCGCACACATTTCGGACTGACGTATGGAAACGACTTGGCCCATTTTAACGCTCGAGATCTTAAATTTAAAGCTTACAAAATACGATTTGCGGTAAGAACGAGCCGCTTGAGCTCTAGAAAAGGTACATTTTTATTATTATATTTGTTCATACATTCTTACTATATTGGAAATATATCAAATATTTTTGGGAAACTCTTGCGCTGTATATAGATTTTAAAACAAATTGGTAGTTGCCCCTTGTTTAAAATAATGAAGTTAAAATGAACACAATAAATTAACATACAGGCATAACGCAAACGAACTAAGTCTTACGATTTGAGGGCAGGCACCTGGAATGTTCCTGTCCCTTAGTTGAGAAGATGTCGCTGCCTTAGCTGGTTGATGTCCTCGTTAGAGTGTCAAGGCTGACATCAATCGCCGCCCAATCTATGCAATGGACAGAAAAAGGACTGAAGACAAGTAGAGCCTTGTGGCAGTTTACTACATTGTCCATGTAAAGGAGCGCTGGGACTGGGTATTAGTGATGGGAGAGAGACTCTGTCTCCGAATGACTGCCATTTCACCACGGTCAATGAACGTCTAACCACAATCCACATCAAATCGATGTACTTCAAAATAGGCGCTGATTTGCGCCCACACCCACAACAAAAGAGAAGGACGATGTGACCAAAGATGCCTTGCTAGCAGCGCTTGTAGCGCACCTATGAAAGCTGCACCGCCACGATGCCAAAATCGTGCAAGGAAGGTATTTTTGGCACAACAAGCAGTAAATTCAGCCTCCACAAGGAAACATCCCCAAATTGTTGAGGCTTATCCACTTCGACGGGGCCCGAATGGACGAAAACACTCCAGCTCTGAGAGTATTCGAACGCAGTGACCCCCGCCAGGGGAAGCAGAGTGAGAAGGAAGGCCTTAACTCCGTTGGAAGGACCAGCTGGAGAAGTAGCTGGCTTCGCTTGGAATCTCCAATTAGCGCAACCTTGCGACAAGAAGAACACCACGGCGTCGCTGTTTTTAGCTCGGCTAGATCGCGCTAAGCGTTGTTTTATTGCCAGTAAAGAAGAACAAGAAGTTTATAAAGAGGGATTTTGCTTTTCTCTACTGTCCAAGTTAACTGACAAAATGCCATGATTGATATCGATTGCTTCTAACGGGATATATAGCAATAGCAAATTTACCGGCTTCCACTAAAGTTTAATAGGAGTAACATCTTATAAAAATGCTGAGTGCACCTTGAAACTCATTGGCCTTCATTTAAAATCAAATACTAACTTCTGGTCATTTCTTCTCCAAGGCATTTATGTATCTTGTGAACATTTAGAATAGGCAAAAATTTAAAACGTTTCATGTCCATTTCCGCCAAAACTGCTGGTCCTATGGAAAAACTTTATAGGGAAAAGTTATAGGTAATAGAAATATCTTCAACCTTGTATACTCCAATTCTTTACATAAACTCAAAATTTAAACTTAGAATTATGTAACACAATGCAACACAGTTTTTCTTTGTTTTTCATTGTTAACTTTTTATAAATATATTTATTAAAAGAAATTTGGCGTAAACTAATATTTTTATGAACGTACAAACTGGTCGTTCAAAAATCAAGTCCTGACATGGACTTATTATTAATAATATCTTCCTGAAATTGTACAAGAATTATTTTTCGAAACAATGTAAGTTTCTGCAAAGAAATTGTGCGGATTGGACCACTGTACCATGTAAATTATTTCTTTTCGCCTTATTTGGTCATAAAGCTTAGTATGCAGCGCTTAAGAAATCTATTACTAATTTTTAATACATTTTTTTTAATAAATATGACAAACCTGGTTTCTACGTCGTATTCTTATTGGCTAGCGGCTACGGGCTAGAACTGTCAAGCTTGGGTGTTTCATATCATAACTTGAGTAATCTTACGTTATCTCAGTTCTCTGTTGGCAGTGGATTAGTGCACACCTATAAAGATTCGAAGACTTGAGACAATAGAGTTGCAAAAAGTTTATTAACCACGCCTAATTAGTGTCAAACCCAGTTTAAATTTTTATAAAATGAGTCGAAATAGCGGCCACCGCAACCATAATCGCGAAGAAAATAAAAAACTCGCTAACTTGGTAAATCAGCTTCCACAGCTGTACGACAGGGATCATGTCCTTTATGGTAAAATAAATGCTGTAGAAAAAGCTTGGAAAAAAATAGGAAAATTGTGGCAGAAGCCAGGTGAGTTTAGTATCTTTGGTGATGTCATAAAACCGTCAGTGAATTTGTAATACAAATTGGTGGCGTGATTTCAGCAAACGTGCCATTTGCCAACTCAATATTTTATAAATGAGGTGAAGAAGGGTAGCACAGTTAACAAATATACATATGTATGCATGTATAATACATACGTATGCATATTCACATATACTTCTGTATGCATCTTAACGTACAATGGAAGTTCTCTATTTAAAATATTTTTAAGACATTAGAAAAAATTTGGAAATAAATTAAATATTTTTGGAAAATTCTTGATGTACAAAGAATTAATACTTTCTAGAATTTTTTTTCCTTCCCTTTGTTTCAGTGCCTGAATGCAAGAGACGTTGGCGAAATATACGAGCCGCCTACGCACGCTCCATTCACGCCTACAAAACTAAGCATTGGCGGAAAACTTTTATGGATTACTATTTAGCAAAGGAAATGAAGTTTTTAAAACCCACATCTACCAAAAGAAGTGGCTGCAATTGACAACAGCAAGAGACGAACCTATACTAACTGAACACGCATCTGAAGCAGCGCAAAATAATGGCCAAAATAATGAGAATAATAACTCTGAAGCTATCGCAAACGAAAACAACGTTCATGATATGAATAATGCACACACTCATGAAACTTTTGCCAACGTGTTCTTTGCATTCATTCTACCGCCACTAGTGGTTATCATCGAGCAGTAATCAGAGTAATCGCTATGACCCTTTCAAGTATTACATATACATATACATATGTGTAACATTGAAATTTAACTGTATTGACAGTTAACACCAACAATAAACGTACACAAGTAAGTATAGCCCATTATTTACTTAATGCCTTAAAATCTTAAAAAATAAAATCTTATTATTTTAGGCCTCCAAATGCAGCATAAAGTGCGTCAGTGCGTATGCATAGCCTCAGCAGAGAAACTCACCAGCGTTGGCCAGCTTTATATCGAATCCAATTTAGTTCGGAATTTCGTCATATTTTGAGCATTACGAGTTAACATCAGGCAACAACAAAAACAAACAACGCATTTGTGAAATTCTGCTTACTACTTATAAATAAATTTGTTTCTCAAAATATTTGTTTTACTAATTTGCCTTTAATGTCATGAAGGTATAGACCTGAATAAGATAAGATAAGTCAGAGACTCTATAATGTATATATACATACATTTATATATATATAGAAATGTACAAAGGGAATGCTTTACGTGAGTACCTGCCAGCGACGGCCTAACCTCACCGTGCTTTCTAGAAGGACATAGCTCAATACACTGCGTTCATCAGCGCCCCAAAGTATAAACGCTCCCCGTCGTACCAGGTTAACGTGTCTGGTAAAAGCTTGCAACTTTTGCTACTATGACAGCAGGGATATATAAATGTACAGTGATGTCCTTCTGGCCATCCATCTGTATACATATATCCGCGCTAGTCCCTCCATTTTAGAGGCCACTTATTTGTCGACACATCCAATATCGAACCACTATAGCACATACATAGGCGGCATACACACCGAACGATCTTAACCATGTGCTTGTGTGGAGCACTTTTTCATTTGACACGACATTTTTTTGGAAATTTGGGAGGGGTTATTGATAAAGCAATCCCTGAACTTGTTCGGATCAATATAGAACGTAGCGCCAAACAAACCAAGCGATCAGAAAAAAGATATTTTCTTGAAACTTACGTATAGTTTATTGCAAGATTTTAGTCCCTATATCCTTTTTTATTTATTTTTTATATTTAAATTTTCTTTATTTGTTTTGTTTTTTTGTGTTTTTGTTTTCGACTTTACTTTTCAAATTACCTACTTACTCCGAAGTAGCTTCTTTTGGCAGGAGATATTCTGCTTTAGATTTCGAGGCTGACATTGTTAACAGTGATATGAGAACTAAGTCGCGAGTACGACGACTGTTCGTTTGATGACTGGCTTTGCTTCCTTATCCATTCTGGATTCTGGAAAAGACAGAACTAACAACGCGGCTGTTGAGGCTAATTATATTAATATCACAGTCATACGCCAGCAGTTGTACGCTCTTATAGAAGATTATAACTGCTCAATTAAGTTGTGTAGCTTGAATTATTTTCTCCAGCGGTAGACTGTCTGAAACCTCGTTTGGTATCGAACGGTACGGTGGGGTCCTTGCCGATTTTGACAGAGATTTTGGCATTGCTCAAAGTCTGGTAACACAGCCGTAACGAAGTGATGGCGGTTCAAAACCTAGTGCACAAGTCTATTGAGGAGATGTTTCGCCTTCTCACTTTAGCTCGCCTTGAAACTAATGTTTTTTGGCTACCCAGAGGAAACTTGGTCTATGAACATAAGTCGTGAGCTGCTTGAGCCATATGTAAAATAATCGTTTCTGGGCACTCCCAAGTGAATGGCATTTTCCTCGTATTCGTATATCTCCTGTGCTGCCAATCACATAGTGTGTTGGAAAGATGAGATTTTAACCAAAAAAAATTATTTGACTTGTGTACTAAAAGAAGCTCGATGTTTGGGTACCACATGAATTGTCAGTGAAAATTTTAATGGACCGAATTAACATCTGCGATTCTTTGTTGAAACGAAATGAAATCAAACCATTTCTGAAGCGAATGGTAGCAGGAGACGAAGAGTGGATTATATATGAAAATAATACGCGAAAAAATCATGGTCCAAGTGTGGTGAAACTGAACAAATGGTCGCAAAGCCATAAATGATGCCCCGAGCGGTTATGCTGAGTGTTTGGTGGGATTGGAAAAGCATCATCCACTATGAGTGGAAAAAATGGGCAGAACTGATCAACAGAAAGAGCTTCGTCTTCTATCAGGACCGCACACATTTTTGATAACTCGGCAAATACTGGGAGAGCTTGGCAGGGAAGTTTTGATGCATCCAGCATACTCGTATAGCCTTGACCTTGTACCATCGGACTACCATTTGTTTCGGTCAATGCAGAACTCCTCAATCTCAAGTCCATAGAATATCAGAGTTTCAAACCCAAACAGCACTTATTGCTTTTAGGCTTTTTAGCTCGTTGCACTTATTCTCTGTTTCCTTTTTTGTTTTTGTATTTTGTTGAGGGCAACTATATATAAAATATTAATTGCTGATGCAATGTGAATGACTTACCCGAACAACTATTGATGACTAAACTTATATATGTCCGAAGTATAAATAATTCATTGTGCATATCAATTAAGCAAAAATTCATTTATGGATTATTTAATAGTTTCTTATAAAGTTACAGCTTATATTATATATATATGTATATAATATGTATATGTATATGCCGCAGTGGCGTAGGTAGCGGTCGATTTAACTTTTGTTCAACCACCTCAAAAAACTTGTAGGTAGGTAGATAAACCTATGCACCGCAGTTTTCCTGGTACGAAGCATGATTTATTATTCATTCTCGGTATAAAAGTATATGGAATTTCTATGACGATTCCAGTATTTTGCTTTATTATAAAGTACGGAGAAAAAACCAGATATATAAAATAGTTAATAGATTAATAGATGGTTAAACAATTATATAAATAACACAGCAGACTAGAAATTTCAGTTCAGTTGAACACTTATAGCGAAGCTAAACGGAACTAATGGAATAAATAACCAGAATCTTTAGAGTACAGCAAATTTAAAAACAATTTTGCAAGAAATGTTTTGAAAATTTTGTCAATATCTACAATTTGATAATTTCAAGAAAACTTTAAGAGTAAAAGAGCTGTAGCATGGATTCAAACGCTTGTAGCATGAAGCAGCCTTCGAAACATTATAAGCCTTATGGAAGAGCATGTACGGATATAAACAACAAAAAAACTTTTAAACAAGATAAAAAATTATGTAATTTGGTGGAGCAGCATCCGCAGCTGTACGACAAAGGACACAAGGGTTACGGTAAGAAAAAGACAACAGATGAGGCATGGTGCACGATTGCGGACTCGTTGGGGAAGTCAGGTGAGTTTGACAAAACGCGGAAAGCCAAGTACCGTACAACGGTACAATTTCTGCACAAATTGTTCAGATCGAACTTCTGTAGCTTATGGCTATCATACAAGCTGAAATCAAGTGCTTGTGTGGAAACTTTTTTATTTGTGGGGGAAAATTATTGCTTCGGTGCAACGTTTTTTTTGTGTTTTGCAATAATTTTACTCTTATTGATTTGCTTACTGATTTCAGTGTCTCAATGCAAGGCTCGTTGGGAAAAACTGCGTGCTGAGTACATCGCCTACCTACGTTCCCTTGAAGCCGATAAGGAACAGCGTGGTCGTAAACGTCAATTTAAAGAAACCGCGGTTGCCGCAGAAAATAAAGAGCTCTACAACAAACATTTTTTTGAATTTCTACGTTGCTACATGCAAGATATGACCCAAAAAGAGCAGAGTCTATGCCACATTAGCATGTTGCAAGCTGTATACGAAATCAGCAGAATGAAAAGTAGTGCAAGCGGTGATGGCAATGATTGCATCCAAAATGAGATAAAGTATCTAGTGGAAAAAATAGACGAACAAGGATTGCGTACTTTACAAGAAATCATTCAGAAAAGAATGAATAAATATAATAATGCAGACACTGTGCTGGTAAATGACGAACTTGCTATTAAGAATTAAGCAGATATATTGCCATGAATTAAAACTATAATCCACAAAATTATATCTATGAATAGCACATATTGAAAAATATTTACTTAATAAATCCTTTTTAATATTGGAAATATATATATATTTTTTTATCGAAAATTCTTAAGGGGTTATAATTATAGAGCTATAATTTTGAAAAAAAATCCATTATATTAAATTTAAAAATTTCATATCGTTTCAGTGAATATTTTCGAAATTACACGCAAATTTAAAAATACTAAAATTCCGCCGACTCCCTATATAACGAGTTCACTTAAGGATACTAAATTCGCGATAAATCAATACATGTAAATAAATACCACAGAGACTTTGAATTATACACCTAGCATGATACAAAAGGACTATATATATAAGAGCCGGAAACAAAATTGGACGATGGGCGTGGCACTGCCATATCTCAAGACTTACTCGACCAGCATCCACCAAATGTGGCACATCTTGTTATTCTAACCTTCCTATTCCAGTGCAAAATCAAGATAAATCGGACTATAACGACGCCAACTTCACACAAAACACTCTTTTAAATTCCATCTGATTCTTCCACTTTCCGGTGGTCAATCCAAGCACCAATTAAGGTATCGAGATAAACAATCAAAAAGCTGTAAAACTTTAAAAACACGTATACCATTACAAAATATATACATATTTAGGTACACCTAGGCAATTGCCATTCGAATTTCAACAAGTCATTACACAGACCGAAGTATACTACACAACTGAAAACATTAAATTTCAAAAAATGATAGATGGATCGTGATCATGCTAAAGATAAGCCTAGCGTACGGCAGCTTAATCGTCCGGGATGTCAGGTGAGTTCAGTATTTCTTGTGAATTCTCTAAACATCTGCTACAATTCAAAACACAAATTATTGGTGTGATATGAACAGACTCGGAATGTGTGCACAGATCGTTGGTCGATTAGGGTGCTAGGTCCATTGGGTCGGCGCGCGGCGTCATGCACTACAAAGGCCAAACTGAAGCTCACTTATCCAACAATATAAAAAATACAACAATATGTTCAAGTAATTGAAGTGTTTTTAGATCATATTAACATTATAATTGACAAGTGCTTCAGTCTTTTAAAAATTTTATTTCAATTAAAAAACTTTTAGCGTTATTAAGTAATCACAAACTAATAATATTTCTGCTAAAGCTAGGTTACCGCAATAGGATGAAATTAAATAATTATAATATAATAGATAACAAGTAAGGAAGGGCTAAGTTCGGGTGTCACCAAACATTTTATACTCGCGCATGATAAAGTGATAATCGAGATTTCATTATCCGTCATTTACATATTTTTTTATTTTGTTGAAAAGAAGAACTAAATTCTGAGAGATTTACCGATATTTTCGGTGAAAAATTATGTTAGGTTAGGTTAGGCACTGAGTTCTTCGTGTTCCATATAAGGGACCTTGAAAAGTTATAGTCCGATCACGACAATTTTTCCACAAGGGATAACTCAGCCCAAATACCGTATTTGTGTAAAGTTTTATTTCGCTATCATCATTGGTTCCTAATGTATATATTATACAGAGAAGGCATCAGATGGAATTCAAATCAGCATTATATTGGAAGAAGGCGTGGTTGTGAACCGATTTCACCCATATTTCGTACATGCCATTAGGGTGTTAAGAAAATATTATATTATATAATATACCGAATTTCATTGATATCGGTTGAGTAGTTCCTGAGATATGGTTTTTGGTCCATAAGTGGGCGACGCCACGCCCATTTTCAATTTTTAAACAAAGCCTGGGTGCAGCTTCCTTCTGTCATTTCTTCCGTAAAATTTAGTGTTTCTGACGTTTTTTTGTTAGTCGGTTAACGCACTTTTAGTGATTTTCAACATAACCTTTGTATGGGAGGTGGGCGTGGTTATTATCCGATTTCTTCCATTTTTGAACTGTATATGGAAATGCCTGAAGGAAACGACTCTATAGAGTTTGGTTGACATAGCTATAGTAGTTTCTGAGATATGTACAAAAAACTTAGTAGGGGGCGGGGCCACGCCTACTTTTCCAAAAAAATTACGTCCAAATATGCCCCTCCCTAATGCAATCCATTGTGTGAAATTTCACTTTAATATCTTTATCTATGGCTTAGTTATGACACTTTATAGGTTTTCGGTTTCCGTCATTTTGTGGGCGTGGCAGTGGGCCGATTTTGCCCATGTTCGAACTTAACCTTCTTATGGAGCCAAGAAATACGTGTACCAAGTTTCATCATGATATCTCAATTTTTACTCAAGTTACAGCTTGCACGGACGGACAGACGGACGGACAGACAGACATCCGGATTTCAACTCTACTCGTCACCCTGATCACTTTGGTATATATAACCCTATATCTGACTCTTTTAGTTTTAGGACTTACAAACAACCGTTATGTGAACAAAACTATAATACTCTCTTTAGCAACTTTGTTGCGAGAGTATAAAAAATATGAATTTTATCTTTCTTTCAGTGTCTGACAGCGACATTGAGGACCCTAGCACACAGCATGAACCGAATTTCCAAGATTTTGTTGAGCAAATGGAATTTCTAAGGCCACATGTACTTAACGAAGTCCGAAATGAACAAACTGAAAATGAGGAAGCCAGGCCAACAATTGTTTTTATTTTTATTTCTTTTATTTTCTTCTTTTTGTTTTTTTTAAGTATGAATTTTGATGCCCGAACTTTATACATTAAGAGAAATTTCAGTGGAAACTAAATTAGCTACGAATGAGTAACCTAACAAGTGAATTGTAAATACATATTTTGCCTTTTTCGATTAATAAAATGTTGGCCGATCCTTAACATTGGTAGTACCGTATGTACTAAATTTAATTTCAAAATCGGTAACTCGTTTTAAATACCGCTCCGTTCATAGAAGATGTTTTCATGCTTTGGGCCATGATTTCCATATATCAAACAGATCACATTTTTCTCACAATAAAATAAGTATTTTTCGATTAATATTATTGCGGGTTTATTAAAAAATATGTTTAATTTTTAGTTTGAGGTGCTTTAAACACTTGCAACCAGTTGCTACAGAGTATTATAGTTTTGTTCACCTAACGGTTGTACGTTTCACCTAATTCTAATCTATAATAACTAAATGCGTCAGAAACGTAAAAGTTTGCCGGCGGATGGTATGAGAAAGCTCTATTGGAGCCGGCGCGAAAATTGGACGATGGAAGTGGCACTGCCCATCATCTTTTTGGTGAAATCCCATATCTCGGGATCTGACCAACCGATCTCGGCAAAATTTGGTACGTGGCATTTTTCTTATATTCTTAAATCACGTTGTCAAAGTGACCAAAATCGGCCAATAACCACGCTTACTTCCCATATAGCACAATTTTAAATTCCATTTGATTCGTTCAGTTTCCAATACACAAATCAAGAAGCAATTAATATGACGGGATTCAACTTTGCACGAATAGTGCCCTCAGTGTATACCACCTTATGTACAAAAATTATTTAAATCCATCAAAAACTGTTCACGCCCCTAGGTACCGAATATTTAGTCCCCACTACCTCTTCTCTGGCAATGGTATGTCTGTATGTCAAAAATTGGTTGAATGGGACCAATACTTCCCTTAGTCCCCATTTATCTAGTATAACGTTATTTGAACATCGGGTGACTTTGTACCGCATTTATCGGCCAATATGGGAGTTATCCCAATGAAAATGAGTTAGCGTGTTTTATTCATAACAGTGTATCTTATATGTATAAAATAAATAAATTTGAGTGATACCTTACTACTACTTACTTACCTACATATATTTTACTTATAACTAATATCAAAATTTTCGAACATCCGACTGACTTTACTCTATGTTATAAGTTTTTTAGTATGTCACATGTTAATAGTATGTGGTATTGGGAAAAACTGATAAGATTTGGTCGATACTACCCCAACTTCCAAATACTACATATAATATAATGGTTTTCGTTTTTCTAACAACCCTTATGTGTCTGTCCGTATATGAGTTATGTATGGTATAATATATGTATATTTAAAATTGCTGGGATTTCGATTTTCAGGTAGACGTTTTACATCTTAAAGCATTTCCCTTGCTTTGATTCCTTCAAGTTGCAAGAGCGTAATATGTTCGGTTACACCCAAACTCAGCCCTCCCTTACTTGTTTAAGCTATATTTACTACTTAAGTTGTCGCTATGGATATGGATGCACAGACAGACAGACAATCACTCGGAATTCAACTCGTCTCGTCATCCCGACCATTTATATGTACAAGTACATATGTACGTTATAAAGTAAACAGGACTTTATAATTAAAAAAAAAATAGAACACACAGTCCAAAAGCATGTCGAACGACAATGTTGTAGCTCGTTGGCCAGTATGGCCGCCAGTATGCCGGTGCAAGCCTTTTGAATGGCCTCTACGTCTGGATAACGCTTTTCTTCCATGGCCAAAGCATTTTTCCGAAAAGGAAGAAGTTGCACGGTGCCATATCAGGCGAATACGGGGAGTGGTTAATGGTTAAAATGTGATTTTTGACCTGTTTAATGATGGCGAATTCGAACGTTGGATTCTGAGCAATCTGTGGTCATCAGTCAATTTGTGCGAAACAAACCGTGCACACACCTGTCGTAAGCCCGAACGTTCGGTCAAAATGCGATAAATCTATGTTTTGGATATATCCAATTCCATTTCAATGAATTTCGGTGATGATTTCGGCTGATTTTTGATGAATTCACGCAAATTTAATGTCGGCTCTTTGTTCGAAGATCATTTTCGCACCGATAACACAAACATACTGACACTTAAAACGCAATAACTTCACTTCTAATCTATTAAATGTCATGAACAATCGATCACTGGACAATCGATAAAGATTGCAGATTCTAACGCACCAGTCGACATATAGATGGCGCCACCAGGGGGCGCTAGATTCAAAAAGTCCTCTTTACTTTGGAAAGTACCTTATATATAACCCTTAATCCATTACGATTAGTTGTAGATGTTATAAACAACCGTCAGTTAACATAACTAATTTACCCTCTAAAATTTGTGAAAATAATATATGTAATATGAATGGTTAAAGAGAAAAGCATATTCGTTGTCCGGGTTTGACTGGTTGACTTACTCCTATTTCATAATTGCAGCCAAACACTTAGATATGAGTTTGAACAAAATCCGTTTTTAAATTTTAGCTTACGTGACTATAAATTTAGCTATAATATATACATATGTATGCAACACGTCTATGTACTTATGAAAAAAAAACTATGAAGCGCATGAAGTAAATTCTTTATAATAAATCTTAATAAATTCTTAATGCCAACTATTAAGAGCACGTAATGTAACGATGCCTAAATGAATATATGTTTCATGGAATGTAAAAAACCTTAACCTCGGTTGCACTGACGCTATAATACCCGTCACAACTTTAACTTTGACCGTTCTGTATGTATGAAAGCTATGTATGTGCCATAATACATGTAAGTCAAGTTCTTATTCACAATACTGGCACAAATGAGACGACATGCACAAAATTTCAGTAGAAACATAGCAGAGACCCTAAAAGTATATATACTAGGGTGATTCAAAAATTTTTTTTTTTTTTTTTTCAATTGGTACTCGCAAAAATAGGTTCCTAGACACCTCTAAGAAAGCCTCTCCAAATATGAGTTTTTAATTGTAACGGGAAGGTCCTCCGCCTAACGGTTTTCTATTTTTTCTTATTATCAGATAGAAAAATTTATATCTCGCTTCCAACTACTTGAAAAAATATCTTGTTAATTAGGTTTTGTAGGAAATTGAATGCTCTAAAATATGGTCTCTTATGATTTTTTCGTAAACCCAACCGTTTAAAAGATATTAACAGTTAAAGTTTGATTATGTTTGGGAGCATTTTTTATTTCTTATTAATTTTATAACTCAATGAAAAAAAATATTATGAATAGATTTTTGGAGAGGCTTTCTTAGAGGTGTCTAGGAACCTATTTTTCAGAGTACCAAACGAAAAAAAACTTTTTTTTTTTTGATCCACCCTAATATGCATTGCTGTTTGACGATGAGTATCTCGTTAACGATTAACTTTCGAAAAATCATAGTAGACCATTTTTATAGAGCAGTAAATTTCCTACAAAACTATGTGTTTCATCATTCATAATTTTTTTTTCATTGAGTTATAAAATTAATAAGAAATAAAGAATTTTTTTCCAAAATAGTCAAATTTCAACCGTTAATATCTTTTAAACGGTGGGTTTACGAAAAAATCATAAGAGACCATATTTTAGAGCATTCAATTCTACAAAACCTAATTAACAAGATATTTTTTCAAGTAGTTGGAAGCGAGATATAAATTTTTCTATCTGATAATAAGAAAAAATAGAAAACCGTTAGGCGGAGGACCTTCCCGTTACAATTAAAAACTCATATTTGGAGAGGCTTTCTTAGAGGTGTCTAGGAACCTATTTTTACGAGTACCAATTGAAAAAAAAAATTTTTTTTTTTGAATCACCCTAATATATACATATAAAAGACCAACGTGACAAGCTGAGTCGTTTAAGCCATGACCGTTTGTCTTTCTGTCCGTCTATGCGCGTACCATTCCATCATTGATCGGAATTAAGTTATACAATATATAATATGGAAAAACTTTTTGTTAACTAGGTATCCTCAAAAATCTCCAATCTCGGAATATATAATAATGTGCAGATCAGACCACTCCAATGGAATAAAGATATTTTCAAACTTTTTTATGTTATAAAAAGTGCACCTGTTAAACCCTTTTTTAATTTTTTCTACATATGGCAACTCGAGAAATTTCGCGGCGTGATTTAAAGAATCGTACATAATATTTTTCATTCTTTCTCATTTTGCGAATGCTGTCACGAGCTTTTAATTCATTTCAAGCCAGGCTGCCTAAGGTGTAGTAAATTTATTAGCAACAAGTGCTGGTAGAAAAAATAATTAAAAATTGTTCCAAAAATACAACTTCAAAATAAAGTGAAGTGCAATAATACATTATTGTGAAAACGCCAAAAATATTATTCAAAGTAAACAACAAATCGCTGGAGTTCGCCAGTCGTAACAATTAAAACTGTAAAGTTAATACTCACCATATACCAAACAGAATGCAACATAAAAAGAGTTGTGAGTATAGATATATAGAAATATCCGGGTCGGCTTTAGTATACGATCCCACGATTTCAGGGTTAAAAGTGGTATGGTTAGATAGATCTGATGCTCCAGATTAAGAAAATATGTAATTGTTGCCGGCGCAAACTTATAGTTTTCGAGATATTTGCATTTAAAGTTGAAAATTTTGCAAATTTTATCTTGCAATTTCTCGATTTCTAGTAATTATTTATTTCATATTATGCACTTTTTATGCACTTATACTTCTTTACATTGCTTCTACATATTTATTTTTTAGTATTTATTTAGTTATTTGCTTAAAATAAGCATTTTATATTTTACACAAATTTCATTACATGCACAATAAAAAAAGTATTCCGTGTTGACAGATAATAAGTGTTGCCATAATTACACATTTATCAAACGAATAAAAATGAATCAAAATGAATAAAAAATAAGATTATACCCCAAATACATAAATCATTGCTCCTTTTCTTCATACATCATAATTTTTGATCGGGCAGGCCACCAACGCCAAAAAGGAGTTTTACTCAAAAAAATACCTGACACACCCCGGTGTTGGATCGGCCAGGGTTATTTTTTTTTGATGCGCGGCCGAAGGCCGCCATCGCAAAAAGGAGTTTTACTCAAAAAAAAATCCGTTACACCCCGGTGTTGGATCGTCCAGTGTTATTTTTTTTGAATCGCGGCCGAAGGCCGCCAACGCAAAACGGAGTTTTACTCAAAAAAAAAATCCGACACACCCCGATGTTGGATCGTCCAGTGTTATTTTTTTTGAATCGCGGCCGAAGGCCGCCAACGCAAAAAGGAGTTTTACTCAAAAAAAATCCGACACCCCGGTGTTGGATCGGCCAGGGTTATATTTTTGAAGCGCGGCCGAAAGCCGCCAATGCAGAAAGAAGTGGGACGCGAATGGACTAATGTTTACCCTGTTTTACCTTTGTTGTGTTGCAAATAATCATTATGATCCTTTTATTAAATTATTAGATTAAACATACTTATACGCCTTAGAACTTTTCTTATTACAATGAGTTTTTATATCCATTCTTATTCGTTTGATAAATGTGTAATTATGGCAAGACTTAATATCTGTAAACACGGAATACTTTTGTTATTGTGGATGTAATGAAATTTGTGTAAAATATAAAATGCTTATTTTAAGCAAATAACTAAATAAATACTAAAAAATAAATACGTAGAAACAATGTAATGAAGTATAAGTGCATAAAAAGTGCATAATATGAAATAAATAATTACTAGAAATCAAGAAATTGCAAGATAAAATTTGCAAAATTTTCAACTTTAAATGCAAATATCTCGAAAACTATAAGTTTATTTTCTTAATCTGGAGCATCAGCCCTATTCAACCATATCACTTTTAACCCTGATATCGTGGGATCGTATACTAAAGTTTCCCCGAATATCCTTCCTTCCGTAACTGATCGTTTCAATGATTTTTTAAAGATCCATATTAATCAGTTTGCATATCATCTATGCCAGACTTATTGGTTTGATCTGAATAATATATTTGCATATTTTTGCGCTGTCTTTAACAATATATGTACTGTGCCAAATTTTGTGAATATATTATATATTGCCAAATATAAAAGTGTTCCATGGAAGGATCAGATTTTGATCTATCAGTTTGTATGCCAACGATTTCGACAAATAAACAGGCTTTTAGGAAGAAAAGAATGTGCTGAAGATTTCAGTTTCCTAGCTCATAAACTAAATGTCTAATCGCGTATATACAGAAAATTAGATGAGCATGCCTGATTATTTATACAGATATAGTCACTACACTAAAAATAAGAATTCTTTACTTACTTATTTCAGTACGCAAGAGCAGGCGAGGTAGATTTGCACGCTACTCCCAGCGTGGACGAAACTGTGGAATATCTTGTAATTTAGCTGGGTATATGGAATTTTTAACACCACATCTGCCTACCAAAGCTACAGCTGCCGGTGAAAATGACGAAGCTATGGATATAGTTGAAGTGCCATCATTTATGCCTGGTCATATGGAGTTTCTAAGACCACATCTGCCTACCGAAGCTACAGCTGCCGGTGGAAATGACGAAGCTATGGATATAGATGAAGGCCCATCATTTATGCCCGGTCATATGGAGTTTCTAAGACCACATCTGCCTACCGAAGCTGCAATTGCCGGTGAAAATGACGAAGCTATGTATATAGATGAAGGACCATCATTTATATCTGGTCCTTTAGCTGGTCATATGGAATTTCTAAGACCACATCTGCCAAACGAAGCAGCAATAATGAGAATAAATGAAAACCATATCACAGGCCTTGACATCGGTATTCTAAATATTTTTCAAAGCGTACGACGCTACATGCCAGATATGACAGAAATAGAGAAGCTTCTATGTTATTTTAGAGTTCTACAGGGTATACACGAAGTCGCCGAGCGTAGGCATAATGTACGCAGATGTCAATGATTAACTCAAGAAATTAATCATTATCATAACAAGTAAGGAAGGGCTAAGTTCGGGTGTCACCGAACATTTTATACTCTCGCATGATAAAGTGATAATCGAGATTTCATTATCCGTCATTTACATATTTTTTTTATTTTGGTTCCTAATGTACATATATACATACTCGTATTATACAGAGAAGGCATCAGATGGATTTCAAAATAACGTTATATTGGAAGAAGGCGTGGTTGTAAACCGATTTCACCCATATTTCGTACATGTCATCAGTGTGTTAAGAAAATATTATGTACCGAATTTCATTGAAATCCGTCGGATAGTTCTTGAGATATGGTTTTTGGTTCATAAGTGGGCGACGCCACGCCCATTTTTAATTTTTAAAAAAAAGTCTGGGTGCAGCTTCCTTCTGCCATTTTTTCCGTAAAATTTAGTGTTTCTGACGTTTTTTGTTAGTCGGTTAACGCACTTTTAGTGATTTTCAACATAACCTTTGTATGGGAGATGGGCGTGGTTATTATCCGATTTCTTCCATTTTTGAACTGTATATGGAAATGCCTGAAGGAAACGACTCTATAGAGTTTGGTTGACATACCTGTATTAGTTTCCGAGATATATACAAAAAACTTAGTAGGGGCGGGGCCTACGTCCAAATATGCCCCTTCCTAATGCGATCCTTTGTGCCAAATTTCACTTTAATATCTTTATTTATGGCTTAGTTATGACACTTTATAGGTTTTCGGTTTCCGCCATTTTGTGGGCGTGGCAGTGGGCCGATTTTGCCCATCTTCGAACTTAACCTTCTTATGGAGCCAAGAAATACGTGTACCAAGTTTCATCATGATATCTCAATTTTTACTCAAGTTACAGCTTGCACGGACGGACGGACGGACAGACAGACATCCGGATTTCAACTCTACTCGTCACCCTGATCATTTTGGTATATAGTATAACCTAATAAACAAAACTATAATACTCTCCTTAGCAACTTTGTTGCGAGAGTATAAAAATAATAAGCAGTAAAAGCAATTTAAGGAGCT
This sequence comes from Bactrocera dorsalis, assembly GCF_023373825.1. Lineage (NCBI taxonomy): Eukaryota > Metazoa > Arthropoda > Insecta > Diptera > Tephritidae > Bactrocera > Bactrocera dorsalis. The sequence goes on along the minus strand of NC_064307.1, from coordinate 63,478,796 downwards.
GAAGATATGAGAGTTTCCCTAATAGACTATATCACAGATCACCCAAGTTTCGGAAAAATATCCTAAGTTGAACCAGCAATTTTATAGCTTCATCTTATGGTTGTTAAAAAAAATGAAAATTATATTTTGTACTGAACTTATCGATTTTAATAAAAAATATTATTTAAAAACTAGTAATAACTATTTTAGTCAAAGATTAATCAATATAAGTATATAAGTTTGTGTCAAAAAATACGAATATTTCTTATTGCTTGGTATACTTAAAAATAGGTTCATATATACCTCTACGAAAATCACTCCAAGTACTAGCTTTTACTATTGCCATTTGCCTATTATTATCAGAGAGAAAAATTCGGGAGATATTTATTTATTTATTTATTTATAAAACGTGAAACAATAATACAATTACTTTTCCACGAAAAAAGGAGCACTGGCTGCCAGGACCTTCGGCTCGCTGATGTAAATATAAAATGTATAGTTATTGCTTAATTAAGTCTTAGGTGTAAAAGTTAATAAAATGTTCTCTAGCTAATAGAAAAGTATTAAGAACAAAATAAATAATAAGTAATGGGAAGTTTATAAACATAATCATATTTGTGGTTTTAATCCTGTTTGTACTAAGAATGCTGATATTTTTGTTACGTTTTCGGAGGAACTCGTTTGTAACAGAGCAGACGGTATTTGGTCGTCGAAGATATTTTTTCTAATCGCTGCGAAATGTGTGCAGTCGTCGAGTAAATGATAGGCTGTTAAAGCTAACGACGGCTACCCACAATCGAATAAAGATTTACACTTAACCTAAAAAAACTCATACCGAAGCTGTTTCTTTGTTACAATAATATTCTTTACGAAACAGTGTTATCCAAGCTGCAACGGAAAAAGTCTTCAAGTCGTAAGTCGTCAATATTTCTCTGCATCGAATACGCCAGAGAGCTTGATATCACATTCCCTTCTCTCCGTCAAAAAGTATCTTCTCCGCCTTGGATGATAAACAAATCATGTTTCATGCTAAACTTGGAGAAATACGGAAAAAGTAGTACCTCCCCCACAGTATTTCAACGCCTTTTCGCGGAATATGCAACTCCACTGCTCCCAGACTGGAAATTCGTTTTCACAGATGGTTCAAAAACCGACATTAGCACAACATTCGCCGTCGTTAATCGAGAATAACAATCGCTTGAAACTAATGTGGGTTCCAGGACACGCAGGCATAAAAGGAAACAATCTGGCAGACGAACGGGCTAAACTCGCAGCAAAAGAACCACTAATAACTTTTGACTATATTATGAAAAAATACTTGTATACATAAGTGTATATCGCAGCTCCAATATAGCTCACATATGGAGACTTGGAGATCTATCCAGCACCAATATACTACGAATAACCCGAACATGATAAAACCAAGCTATCCCTCCAGCTGCCGGTGCAACTACATCAAAGCATTTATCCGATTACGCCTAGGACACACAATTGCCACACATGCGCACCTCCTAAATCGTTCTAGTCCACCAGTTTCGGGAGATATAAATTCAACGGCTTGAAAAAATATCCGATTTCATAGATTTTATCGGTAATTGCATTCTCTAAAAAACGGTATCGGTGCCTAAGAACCTATCAGAGTATAAAGGGAAAAATAAATTATTTTTACCCACCCTAATATATAATAAACTATATAAATATTATAAAAAAAAGAATAAAAAAATTAATCTGTAAGGTAACGGGTGATTCAAGTAGAAGTACTTTTTTCAATACTATTTTTTGACAGATCACGTGTGAGTTGTGTCAAGCTGTAATACTATTTTTATTAGCATTTCATTATGGAAATGGCATTTGCAAATAGTTCATCTTCATTACCAAAACTCACATTCTGTAAAGAGTGCATTTCGCACGATTCGCTCAACTTATGTTCAACATAATCGATCCGTACTATTCGCTACACCACCACCTAGAGGTCTGAATATCTATCGACAGTGAATACCATCGGTTAACTTTCAACTTTGCCTTGAATTGCCAATGAATATAAACATACATACATAATGATGCCTATTAGGCATTGCTATCAACATGTTGGTTATTGGCTGCACTGTTTTGACATTTGTTTGAACAATGGCATCTCTGATCGTAGATCAAAAACAAAAGAATATAAATTAGAAACTAACGAAAACAATCGATGGCTCTGCGATAGCATAGATAGTATCGATAGTGTCATCGATAGTTTCAGACCTCTACCATCACCCATCTTGAGACCCAGCATTCATTATTGGATAATCTTCAACCAAATAGACCACGTCCAGCACGCAATAAAAAAATATGGCAGCCGTAGCTGAGAGTGAACACGAAGACCGTGGAGAGTCGATTTGATGCCATTTGCAGCAACTCGGACTGACGTATGAACCGACTTGGCGCAATTTCCGTCAGATCTCAGATCAAAAGCTTACAAAATACAATTTGGGCAAGAACTAAAGCCGCACGTCCGGACCCAGCGGCATCGCTTCGCTCTATGGGCTCTTGAAAAGTTCCAAGAAAATCCGACGTTTTCGACCAAATTTTTTTAAACAAGCAAAATTGCTGAATTTTCGACGAAGAACAACGAGAAGGGATTCAAGAGCTGCCACGTTATCCAGAAAAAGCAGCGGTTTTGTATGATTTGTGTGCCGTTGCAATCATCGGTCCATATGTCTTCAAAAATGATGCCGGTGAGAACGTAACATAACCATTTAATTTGAAGTTTCTGTGATTTTCCTGAAAAATAATAGGGAACCTCGAAATGAATCACCCTTTATATATGATTCTTAAAAAAAAACTGTGTGTAGAAGCAATAGTGATTATTTACCCGTTGAATTTTTTTGTTGGGGGGCTGTTTTCGATCTTGCGAGGGTATATATGTAAGTAGCGTGATCATTATTGGTGCGTGCCGCAAACTTGTTGGTAAGACAACTTGCAAACGCCATCTTGCGCTATCCAATGGGTGGAGCTGCAAGAATGACGTCATCTCTCTCTCTCTCTTTCTCACTTGGTTTGGGTATGCGTGAGGGCAGCTGTGATAGACTTTGCAACTTTGCATGACTAATTTGTTGTTATTTTTTGTGTAACTATCTGCGTTGGACATTTGAGCTCATAGCTAGTTAATTCACATTCTCTTTTATGAGAATTGGCGGTAATTATACATACATATATATATATTTTTGAGTTTGCTAAATATGTCATGAGAGAAAAATATTCGGAAAATTCAAATTTTTTTATTTATTGCATGTGAGAATTTATAAGGGGATTTATAATTAATGTTAATCAGAAAAATTTGGTGTCTGTACAATATATGTATGTATTAGGGTTTTTTTTTTTAACTATTAATTTTTTTCAGAACCATAACAAAATTTCCTTTGAAATACCCTAAAAAAAATTCCCTGAAAATTTTAGCTCAATATTAACATTAAGAACTGGACCAAGGCCTGTAAAAATTTTCCATAGAAAATACACTACAACCGTGAGTTTTTACCTTTAAATTCCTACAGATCAGAGGTATTTTATAGCATCGCTTTGAATTTAGATGCAAATTTCTCAGAATTGTTCACTCTACAAAAGTGCCCGGTGCCAAAAAGTCGTAACTCACACCGGCGAGGTAGTACGGGGCTCTAAACCCGATTTTTCCAAGAATTTCGCATTTTTTTGTATATATCTCGTAAATGACAGGAGCTATAGAAAAAATTTACATGACAAATTTGTATGAAATTTTATTTGCTATAAAAAAAGTCCGAGGTCAAAATCCCTACCATTAATACTTCTAAAGATATTCAACTTTTTAAGTAAGGCTATATGCAATTTTCATACATTTTCTAATACATACCATCTATAAAAACATTTCGGTGTTCAATTCTTCCTCACGCTTAAGCGCTTTTTTTAATTTACAAGCTGTTTCTGTAGAAAATAATAATGACAACGAGTTGTCTGCATTCATGCAACCGCCACTAGTAGTTACCATCGAGGAGGAACCAGATATATCGATATGATTCTTTAAAGTATTACAATGTATATATAACCTTTATTCACCTTAACTTAACATTCACCATCAAATGGTTTTGAATCATTAAAAAAGGTTGACTGCTAAAAGAAGCTCGATGTTTAGGTATCACATGAATTGTCTGTGAAAATATTAATGGACCGAAAAATTTTAATGAAACGAAACGAAATCGAACCCTTTCTGAAGCGAATGGTAACAGGAGAAGAATAGTGGAATATATATGACAATAATGTTTGAAGAAATCATAGTCCAAGCAAGGTGAAACTGAGCAAATGCTCACAAAGCCAGGAAAGATGCCCCGAACGGTTAAGCTAAGTGTTTGGTGGGATTGGTAAGGAATCATCCGCTATGAGCTGTTCCAGCCTGGTCGAACGATTGATTCTACATTTTACTGTCAAAAACTGGGAGAGCTTGGCTGGGATGTTTTGATGCATCCAGCATATAGTCCTGACCTTGCACCATCGGACTACCTATTGCTTCGGTCAATGCAGAACTCCATTAATGGAGTAAAGTTGGCTTCAAGAGAAGCCTGTGACAATTACTTTACGCAGATTTTCGCCGAGAAATTAGAAAAATTTTACACTGATGGAAAAATGTCTAGCGGAAAAATGGCAAAACGTGGTCATATATTGTACATATATTTGGTTCATTAAAAATTGTTATATATATAAAAAATAAGTTGAAGTTTGATTAGAAAAGACATTTTCGACTAACCAATATTTCTTGAAACGTGTTACTAAATGACGAGTACTTCTACAAATAGATAAATAGATAATCATCCAAAACACACAAACAATTATTGCAAATAGTGGTATCGAGTTAGTAGAAGATGTTTATCCAATCTCTCAACCTTAAGTCTTTGCCCTTATTCTCTGTTTTCTGTTTCTTTTTATACCCTGAACAGGGTATATTAAGTTTGTCACGATGTTTGTAACACCCAGAAGGAAGCGTCGGAGACCCTATAAAGTATATATATAAATGATCAGTATTTTGAGCTGAGTCGATTTAGCCACGTCCGTCTGTCTGTCCCTCTGTCTGTATATATACGAACCAGTCCCTCAGTTTTTAAGATATCGTCTAGAAATTTTGCCAATGTCATTTTGTCTTTAAGAAGCTGCTCATTTGTCGGAACTGCATATATCGGACAACTATAACATATAGCTGCCATACAAACTGAACGATCGGAAAAAAGTTCTTGTATAGAAAACTCTTGCTTTTGACAAGATATATTCACGAAATTTGGTATAGATTATTTTCTAAGGCAATAATGTAATCTCCGAAAAAATTGTTCAGATCGGATTACTATAGCATACAGCTTCCATACAAACTGAACACATAGTTACTAAAAAAATGCACCTGTGAAGGTTATATTAGCTTCGGTGCAGCCGAAGTTAACGTGTTTTCTTGTTTGTTTTTGTTTTTGTATTTTGTTGAAGGCAACTGTATATGAAACAACAATTGCTGATGAAATATTTATGACCTACCCTAACAACTTTTGATGACTAAACTTATATATGTCCGAAGTATAAATAATTCATTGTGCATTTCAATTAAACGAAAAGTCACTTATTAATTATTTTCTAGTTTCTTATATTATATATATGTATATGTAATATGAATATGTACATATGTATATGCCGCAGTGTTCTCAAACTGGCATGCATTATTTATTATTCATTCTCGGAATTAAAGTATATGGAATTTCTATCAAAATTCCAGTATTTTGCTTTATTATAAAGTACGGAGAAAAAAATAGATATGTAAAATAAACCCCACCCGATGGATTCGATAAATTACAAGTATCATATAATTGCAGCGAATGCTATAAATAACACTGTGGACTAGACATTACAGTATAGTCAAACACGTATAGCGAAGCAAAACCGAACAATAAATAACCGGAATCTCTAGAGTACAACTAATTTAAAAAAGTTTACGAGAAATATTTAAAAATTTGTCCAAAACTACAATTTGAAAATTTGAAAGTAAAAGAGCCGCAGCATGGATTGAAACGCTTGTAGCTCGAAGCAGCCTCCTGAACATTATAAGCCTTATGGAAGAGCACGTACGGATATAAACAACAAAAATACTTTCAAAGAAGATAAAAAATTATGTAATTTGGTGAAGCAGCATCCGCAGCTGTACGACAAAAGACACACGGGTTACGGTCTGAAAAAGACTACAGATGAGGCATGGCACACGATTGCGGTCTCGTTGGAGAAGTCCGGTGAGTTTGACACAATTCAATCGTGCGCTATGCCTCATCTGTTGCCTTTTTTGTAAAAAATAACCATGACATATTCAGAATGTTGACTTTTCAAACTCTAAAATATTCTGTAACAAAGTTTGATTATCTATTAGACGATTAAAAGTGGTGAATTGAAATTTGGAATTTTATCAATAAAAATAAAAAAGTGAGGGTAATAATAATTTTTTGATACAATGCATACATTGTATGAAATTGTGAGCTGATGCGTACATACGGCATTTATACCTAATGGAATCTGCAGGTAAGTAGTTATATAAATGCAAAAGCACGTACGATAACGATTTCGATTTTTACATCATTACATGTATTTACATGCAATCCCATATTTTATTATGATTTAATAATTAGTACAGCCAATTAAAAGAGCTGAAGGTATTAGAGTTTCCCTAATGGACTCTATAGATCTGGGCTTCGAAGCTTCGAAGAAATATCGTACGATGAAGCAGCAATTTTATAGCTTCGTTATTATATTCTTTATTTATATACATACATACATACATACATACATACATATATAATAATGAAACCCGTTTTCCGTTGTCACGGCATCACGCGTGAATGGCTGAACCGATTTCATTAATTCTTTTTTTTGTTGTATTTGTATATATGTATGTACATATGTAAGTAAAAATGAATATTTATTTGTTAGTAACGCTAAGGCTCGGGAACGGCGAAACCAATCTTCATGAAATTTTCAGAATTTGTTGGCTGTGGATCTGGAAAGGTTCAGAAATAAAAAAAAAACTTTTCATAAGAAAATGTCGAAAAATTGGAAATTTCCAAAAATTGACTTTTTTCATACAATTCTTTTTTCTTTTGTTTTTCAATATTTTGATTTGTAAATTATTTGAATCGTTCAATTTCTGTCGCTTGCTCTTTTATTCCGGCTATTTAAAAAAAAATGTTTGAAAATTATTCAGTGAAAACTTTATGTTTGTTTTAAACGAAGTGATCAATTACATATTGAAATTTGTTACGAAGCCACGAAGAGGTCTCGCTAATATCGGTCGGTGTTCTTTTTTCCATCAACGCCAAGGCACATGAACGAGTACTCCCAGGATGCGATGACATACGTGTGGATTTATGGATCGGGGTCAATCAGCAAGCGATCGTCACGTTGTCACAGCACGACTTTTCAAACAACAGTTACGATGTTCTTCTTTGGATGGTGGATGGTGGTTACACCACATCAAATTGATGCAAACCAATATAGTTCATGGACCTTGCGGACACCACAATCCCACTTCGGTTTGTATGTCTAACAATAAATGCACGAAACACTATCCACTTGCTTTTCTTTCGGAATCGAAAACTGGAAATGATGGATATCTACTCTATCGTCGTAGCTCATCAGACAAACATACAACTTAGAGCAGTGAGTATCGAAGTTGACAACACATGGATCGTACTATATTCTCCACTGTTGTCTAATTCACACTCAAAACTCATATCAATGTTTAGTATTGCATTTCGGTGTAATCTATAAAATACGTTTGTAAGTATGTCACCAAAGGAACCAATATGGCGGTTATAGGTATTGAACGATACGGTCGATACGTGAACTGCAATGAAGCGCTTTGTAGGGTATTTACTTTTGCAATTCATGAACGTTTTTCCACTGTCGTGCGTCTCGCAGTTCATTTGGAGAATGGCGAAAGAGTGTTTTTCAACCCAGAGAATACAGTACAGCCAGGATAAACACTTCCAACAACATTGACATTGACATTGACGAGTTTTTTCTCAACTTGAGTCAGTGATTCGTTTGCGAGAGCATTGCTCTATTCGGAAATGCCTTGATATTATACATGGAATGCATCGTCGCAGAAATAGTTACGCAGAAAGCAAGGCCAACCAGTAGATTGACATCCAGGTGTGTTCTCAACTAATTCCTTAGGACGAATTTACATAATCCAGCCGAAAAACGACGATTGCTAATACCTTCGGTTGCCATTGATAAATGTACATGGTTCAATTTCATTTGAGTCAATGCGCACCATGAATGGTAGAGTGTGTGTAACTTTTTGAGAAGCATGCAAGAAATTACAATTGCTGGAACATGATAATAAATGTAATCAAACTATGGACGATTCGATAGCTACTTCGCATACCACTGAAGTTCACACACATTTCGCGATGATCAGCCTTCAAATCCGCGTCAATTTTGGAATACGAACAAAATTACATTACCAAAGACATTTTACATCGTATTCGATAAGAATTAGAAATTGGCACATTTCGGTTCCAGTGGTTTGATATCAATTCCACCTGCCTTTTGTCAATTCACTTCAACGAAATATGAACTCATCACGAATGTTTATGCCAAATTTGCCAAATTATCGCAACTACGATTGCATGAGTGCGTACCAGTTATACGTGGCGTGTTCCCGAGTTGGAAAAACATCTTCTCTGTACATTTACGCTCCGGAATAGAAACCAAAAAATGTTGTTTATCAAACTGCGTTACATTGAAAAAAATTTAGAAAAATCGGAAATAAATGATTTTTAACACAACGTAAATTCAACTTTCTTTTCATTTCAAAACACATAATTTAATATACATATATATTGGAAATGACATCTAATTCATAATAGTAAATTCTACGAGCCAGTGGCGTAGTTAGCGGAGGGCGACGGCCCCGCCCCGGGCGCAACGTCTTGGGGGCGGCAAAATGATCTTCGCTGTTTTTTTAATATTCAGAAAAATACTTCAACAAATTTTTTTTACAAAATTTATTATAAAAGATAAAGAGTTGTACACTCACAATGTAATAATCTGAATTACAATGAAAAATATTAATTTTTACTCGAATACTCTTCAGTCTTTGAATTTGTCTTAAATCTTTTGGCTTATATCTTTCTTAAAAATAGTGATAGAACTTAAATATGCACTTTTCTAGCTTTGATCGCAAGAGTATCTTTATTTTTACTCTGTCGTCGCGACGTTTCACTCTCACAGTTACCCTATGCTTTGAATGTAACAAATACTTTTATTTTTCCAAATTTTCAAAAATGGTATTTAAAAACTCCAATTCGGGCAAACATGCCTGTATAGAGCGAAAATGTTTTTTTTCTGTGGCTTTTAAAAAGATGTCTTGTAAATTTACTATCAATTTCCTCAAAAACCGTATTGCGAGAATTTTGGAAATTCATAATTTGCGTGGCTTCTAGTTCCTAAATTTTATATACTTAATATCGAAGACATTTTGTAAAAATTCACTTTTGTTCGAACCACCTCATGAAACTTGTGGGTAGGTAGATAAAGGGGGGCGGCAGAACATCCTTTTCCCCGGGCGCCCGATTTTGAGGCTACGCCACTGCTACGAGCCAGACACTGCCAAGCATAGGTGATTCAAATAATATAATCTTGCGTTAGCATAATAGCTCAGTTTTAAATGCCAGCGGAGTAGTGCACACCTATAACAATTCGAAGACTTGGGACAATAGATTTGCAAAAAGTTTATTAACCACGCTTAATTAGTGTCAGAGCCAGTTGAAATTCAAAAAAATAAGTCAAAATAGCGGCCAACGCAACCATAATCGCGAAGAAAATAAAAAACTCGTTAACTTAGTAGAGCAGCATCCACAGCTGTACGACAGGGATCACGACCGTTATGGTAAAACAGATGCTATAGAAATAGCTTGGAAAAAATAGGCCGAATTTGGGGGAAGCCAGGTGAGTTTAGTAGCTTTGGTGATGTCATAAAACCGTGAGTGAATTTTTAATACAAACTGGTGGCGTGATTTCAGCAAACGTGCCACAAGCCAACTGAAAATGTTATAAATGCGTTGAATAAGGGTAGCACAGTTATAATATATACATATTTATGCATGCATAATATATACGTATGCATATTCACATATACTTCTGTATGCATCTTAACTTACAATAGAAGTTCACTATTTAAAATATTTTTAAGACAATAGAAAAAATTTGGAAATAAATTAAATATTTTTGGAAAATTCTTGATGTACAAAGAATTAATACTTTCTAAAATTATAAACATTTTCGCTTCTTTGTTTCAGTGCCTGAATGCAAGGGACGCTGGTGAAATCTACGCGCCGCCTACGCACACTTCATTGACGACTACAAAACAAAGCGTGGGCCGAACCGTGGTAGGCCGTACTATTTAGCAGAGGAAATGGAGTTTTTAAAACCCCACCTACCAAAAGAAGTGGCTGCAATTGATACAGCAAGAGACGAAACTATACTAACTGGATACGCATCTGAAGCAGCGCAAAATAATAGCCGAAATAATGGGATTAATATCTCAGAAGCTGGCGCTAATAAAAACGACGTTCATGATATGAATAATACACACACTAATGAAACTTTTTCGCTGGTGACGCTTCTTATTGACAAAATGGACGAACAGAGTTTGCAAGATTTGCAGCAAATCATTGAACAGAAACTGAAATAAACTGTTGCTATAAAAAATGATAATGACAACGAGTTGTTTGCACCTATGCAACAGCTACCAATGCAAGCCATCATTCAAGGTATCTGGTCCCTACGATATGACTTTTTAAAGTATTACATAAATATATATAACCTTTATTCACCTTGGGATCCGTACTAACAACTGCAGTAATTTAACACTGAAACTGTATTCACAATTAACACCAACAATAAACGTACAAAGGTAAGTGTTGCCCATTATTTACTTAATGCCTTAAAATCTTACAAAATAAAATTTTATTATTTTAGGTCGCCAAATATATCATAAAGTGCGTCAGTGCGTATACATAACCTCAGCGGAGAAACTCACCAGCGTTGGCCAGCTTTATATCGAATGCAATTTAGTTGGGAATTTCGACGTACTTTAAGCATTAGAAGTTAACATCAGGCAACAACAAAAACAAAAAACGCATTTGTGAAATTCTGCTTCTCACTTATATGTAAATAAATTTCTTTCATAAAATATTTGCATTACTAGTTTGCCTTTAATTTCATGAAGGTATAGACCTGAAAAAGATATATTAATACCCAGAAGGGAAAGTCAGAGGCTCTATAATGTACAACGTCTGGAATGCTTTACGAGAGTACCTGCCAGCGACGGCCTAACCTCACCGTGCTTTCTAGAAGGACATTGCTCAGTACACTGCGTTGATCAGCGCCCCAAAGTATAAATGCTCCACGTGGTACCAGGTTAAAGTCTCTGGTAAGAGCTTGCAGCTTTTGCTATTACCAGTTGAGCCCACAAAACTCAATGACAGCAGGGATATATAAATTTACAGTGTGACGAGCTACATACGTCCATTTAGTGATATCCTTCTGCCCGTCCATCTGTATACATATGTATATCGGAGCTAGTCCCTCCATTTTAGAAGCCACTTATTTGTCGACTAATCCAATATCGGACCACTATAGCATATACATAGGCGGCATACACACCGAACGATCTTAACCATGTGCTTGTGTGGAGCACTTTTTCATTTGACGAAACATTTTCAGGAAATTCTGCAATTCTCTGAACTTGTCCGGATCAATATAGTATATAGCCATACAACTAAGCGATCAGAAATAAGATATCTTCTTGAAACTTACATGTATGAAAAGTGTTCAAGCTTCGGTCCAACTAAAGCTAAAGTTTCTTTGTTTTATAGTTTATTATAATATTTTGGTCCCTATATCCTTTTTTAATTATTTTTTATATTTCAATTTTCTTTATTTGTTTTGTTTTTTTGTGTTTTTGTTTTCGACTTTACTTTTCAAATTACCTACTTACTCCGAAGTAGCTTCTTTTGGCAGGAGATATTCTGCTTTAGATTTCGAGGCTGACATTGTTCACAGTGATATGAGAGCCAAGTCGCGAGTACGACAACTGTTTGTTTGATGACTGGCTTTGCTTCCTTATCCATTCTGGAAAAGACAAAACTAACGACGTGAATGTTGAGGCTAATGATATCAATATCATAGTCATACGCCAGCAGTTGTACGCTCTTATAGACGATTAGACCTGCTCAATTAAGTTCTGTATCTTGAATTATTTTCTACAGCGGTAGATTGTCTGAAACCTCGTTTGGTATCGAACGGCACGGTCCTATCGATTTTGACAGAGCTTTTGGCATTGCTCAACGTCAGGTAACACAGCCGTAACGAAGTGATGGCGGTTCCCAAACCTAGTGCACAAGTCTATTGAGGAGATGTTTCGCCTTCTCACTTTAGCTCGCCTTCAAAATGATGTTTTTTGGCTGCCCAGAGGAAGCTTGGTCTAGGCCCATAAGTCGTGAGCTGCTTAAGCTATAGGTAAAATAATCGTTTCTGGCCACTCCCAAGTTAATGGCATTTTCCTCATATTCGTATATCTCCTGCGCTGCCAATCACATTGTGTGTTGGAAAGATGAGATTTTAAGGTACAATTAACCAAAAAAAATTGTTTGACTTGTGTACTAAAAGAAGCTCGATGTATGGGTACCACATGAATTGTCAGAGAAAATTCTAATGGACCGAATTAACATCTGCGATTCTTTGTTTAAATGAAATGAAATCGAACCATTTCTGAAGCGAACGGTAACACGAGACGAAGAGTGGATTATATATGACAATAACATGCGTAAGAAATCCTGGTCCAAACGTGATGAAACAGGTGATTGGTCGCAAAGCTAGGAATGATGCCCCGAACAGTTATGCTGAGTGTTTTGTGGGATTGGAAAGGAATCATCCACTATGAGCTCAGGACCGCACACATCTTTGATAACTCGGCAAAAATTGGGAGGGCTTAGCTGGGAAGTTTTGATGCATCCAGCAAATAGCCCTGACCTTGCACCATCGGACTACCATTTGTTTCGGTCAATGCAGAACTCCATCAATGGAGTAAAATTGGCTTCAAGAGAAGCCTGTGACAATTACTTTACGCAGATTTTCGCCGAGAAATTAGAAAAATTTTACACTGATGGAAAAATGTCTAGCGGAAAAATGGCAAAACGTGGTCATATATTGTACAATGTACATATATTTGGTTCATTAAAAATTGTTATATATATAAAAAATAAGTTGAAATTTGATTAGAAATACGAAAAGACATTTTCGACTAACCAATATTTCTTGAAACGTGTTACTAAACGACGAGTACTTTTACAAATAGATAAATAGATAATCATCCAAAATACACAAACAATTATTCCAAATAGTGGTATCGAGTTAGTATAAGATGTTTATCCAATCTCTCAACCTCAAGTCCATAGAATATCAGAGTTTCGAACAGCACATATTGCTTCTAGGCTTTTAAGCTCGTTGCCCTTATTCTCTGTTTTCTTTTTCTTTTTATACCGTGAACAGGATATATTAAGTTTATCACAATGTTTGTAATACCCAGAAGGAGGGTTAGGAGACCCTATAAAGTATATATGTAAATGATCAGTATGTTGAGCTGAGTCGATTTAGCCACGTCCGTCTGTCTGTCCGCCTGTCTGTATATATACGAACTAGTACCTCAGTTTTTAAGATATCGTCTAGACATTTTGCCAATGTCATTTTGCCTTTAAGAAGCTGCTCATTTGTCGGAACTGCCGATGTCGGACAACTATAACATATAGCTGCCATACAAACTGAACGATCGGAATCAAGTTCTTGTATTGCAAACTTTAATATTTCCCAATGTATTTTCACAAAAGTTGGCACAGATTATTTTTTAAAGTAGCTATGCAATCTCCGAAGAAATTGTTAAGATCGGTTAACTATAGCATATAGCTTTCTTACAAATTGAACACATAGTTACTAAAAAAATGCACCTGTGAAGAGTATATTAGCTTCGGTGCAGCCGAAGTTAATGTTTTTTCTTGTTTGTTTTTGTTTTTGTATTTTGTTGAAAGCAACTGTATATAAAGCAATAATTGCTGGTGAAATATTTATGACTTACCCTAACAACTTTTGATGACTAAACTTATATATGTATGTCCGAAGTATAAATAATTCATTGTGCATATCAATTAAGCAAAAAGTCACTTATGAATTACGTTCTATTTAATAATTACTTTCACTTATTATTCATTCTCGGAATTAAAGTACTTACATATATGGAATTCTATGGGGATTCCAGTATTTTTATACTCTCGCAACAAAATTGCTAATGAGAGTATTATAGTTTTGTTCACATAACGGTTGTTTGTAAGTCCTAAAACTAAAAGAGTCAGATATAGGGTTATATATACCAAAGTGATCAGGGTGACGGGTAGAGGTGAAATCCGGATGTCTGTCTGTCCGTCCGTCCGTCTGTCCGTCCGTCTGTGCAAGCTGTAACCCACTTATGGACCAAAAACCATATCTCAGGAACTACTCGACCGATTTCAATGACATTCGGCGTATAACATTTTCTTATCACCCTGATGACATGTACGAAATATGGGTGAAATCGGTTCACAACCACGCCTTCTTCCAATATAACGCTATTTTGAATTCCATCTGAAGCCTTCTCTGTATAATATATACATTAGAAACCAATGATCATAGCGAAATAAAACTTTACTCAAATACGGTAATGTGAGCTGAGGTATCCCTTGTGGAAAAATTGTTGTGATCGGACTATAACTTTTCAAGGTCCCTGATATCGAACACGAAGAACTCAGTGCCCAACCTAACCTAACCTAATTTTTCACAGAAAATATCGGTAAATCTCTCAGAATTTAATTCTAATTAATTTTACAGCAAAATAAAAAAATATGTAAATGACGGAAAATGAAATCTCGATTATCACTTTATCGTGCGAGAGTATAAAATGTTCGGTGACACCTGAACTTAGCCCTTCCTTACTTGTTTTGTTATATAATTGGCTGCACCGAAGCTAATATAACCTTTACAGTTGTATTTCTTTTAGTAACAACGTGTTCAGTTTGTATTGAAGCTATATGCTTGTAGTAATCCGATCAGAACAATTTTTACGGAGATTATGTTATTACCTAAAGCAAATTTCGTGAAGATACCACGTCAAATGCAAAAGTTTTCCGGTTGATTCCGATCGTTTGGTTTGTATGGCAGCTATATGTTATAGTGGTCCGATATCGACAGTTCCGATAAATGAGTAGCTTCTTGAAAGGAAAATGAGGTTTGCAAAATTTCAAAACGATATCTTAAAAGCTGAGGGACTCGTTCGTATATATACAGACAGACAGACGGACGGACAAACGCACAGACAGACAGACGACGAAGTCGACTCAGCTCAACATACTGATCATTTATATATACACTTTATAGGGTCTCCGACGCTTCCTTCTGGGTGTTACAAACTTCATGACAAACTTAATATACCCTGTTCAGGGTATAATAAACCGCACTGATTCGATAAATTACAGAGGAAACTGCATATAAATACTGTTGACTAGTCATTTCCATTCAGTTGAACACGTATAGTGAGGCAATACTGAACTAATGAAATAAATTAAAGGAGTCTCTATAGTACAAAAAATTTTAAAAAAGTTTACGAGAAATATTTAAAAATTTGTGCAAAACTACAATTTGAAAATTTCAAGAAAACTTTAAGAGTAAAAGAGCTGTAGCATGGATTCAAACGCTTATAGCTCGAAGCAGCCTCCTGAACATTATAAGCCTTATGGAAGTGCACGTACGGATATAAAGAACAAAAAGACCTTTGAAGAAGATAAAAAATTATGTAATTTGGTGGAGCAGTATCCGCAGCTGTATGACAAAGGACACAAGGGTTACGGTCAGAAAAAGGCTACAGATGAGGCATGGCACGCGATTGCGGACTCGTTGGGGAAGTCAGGTGAGTTTGACAAAAAACGGAAAGCAAAATACAGTACGGTAAGCACAATAGTACAATCTCTGAACAAATTGTTCAGATGGAACCTCTGTAGTATATAGCTGCCATACAAACTGACCCATCAAATAGAGGTGCTTGTATGGAAACTCTTTTATTTGTGTATGGGATTATAGCTACGGTGCAACGTTCTTTTTTGTGGTTTACAATAATTTTACTCTTTTTGATTTGCTTACTGATTTCAGTGCCTGAATGCAAGGCCCGTTGGGAAAAACTGCGTGCTGAGTACATCGCCTATCTACGTTCCGTAGAGGCCGATAGAAAATAAAGACCTCTGCAATAAATTTTTTTTTAAATTCTACAGTGCTATCTGCGAGTTATGGACCAATGAGAGCAGAGTCTATGCCACATTAGCATTTTACAAGTTATACAAGATATCAAAGGAATGAAAAATAGTTCAAGCGGGGATGGCAATGATCCAAACGACGAAGTTGCAATTAAGAATTAACCAGAACTATGGCTATGAAGTAAAACACTAATAAATAATATGCGACCCAGTACTGAGATTATTTAAATAATAATATAAATAATAAATATATTTTAAATATTTGCAATATTTTTTTTTATTTCTTGAAATTGCTATAGAGTTAGAATTTTCAAAAAAAAATCGATTATTTTAATATTATTTTCTTATGTACGTTAAGAAAACACACAGAACTTTCATATCGTTTTAGTGAATATTTTTATATATTTTATTTAAAAATACTATAATCCCGTCGACTCCCTATATAACGTTTCCATTTAAAACTACTAAATTCGCGATAAATTAATACATGTAAATAAATTCCCCAGAGACTTTAAATTATACACCTAGTATGATACAAAAAGACTATATAGGACCAGGGAACAAAATTGAACGATGGGCGTTGCTGCTATATCTCAATACTTACTCGACCGACATCGACCAAATGTGGTACATTTTATTATTCTAACCTTCATAGTCCAGTGAAAAAACAAGCTAAATTGGACCACCCCTAATTTCCATAAAACACCATTTTAAATTCCATTCGATTCTTCCACTTTATATTAATATTAAAAGGTGCCTGTTTTAAGAGCTCATCTTTTGAGTTTTTCACATTTTCGAAAGTTTTTAGCCTGTTTTTCAGTTGAAAAGAAAAAAGTTGACTCAGAATGACACACCCTAATGTTTATGTATATGCCGCAGTGTTCTCAAACTGGCATGCATGATTTATTATTCATTCTCGGTAGTATTTAGGCATACTTAGACAATTGTCATTCGAATTTCAACAAGTCATTTATTGTCACGGAAACTATAAATAGAATTATGCACCAAATATTTCATTCAGTTGAAAGCGCAGAGCGAGCGAGAAAACATTAAATTTCAAAAAAGAATACATGGATCGTGATCGGAAAAATGCTAAAGATGAGCCTAGACGTTCGGCATCTGAATCGTCCGGGATGTCAGGTGAGTTCAGTATTTCTTGTGAATTCTCTAAACATCTGCTTCAATTGAAAGCACAAATTATTGGTGTGATATGAACAGACTTGGAATGTGTGCACAGATTGTTGGTTGATTCGGCTCGAAGGACCACAAGTATAAAATTGTACACAATTTATTATAGAGCAGTGGAGTGAATTTCAAACTTTTTTCGTAAAGGATCGTTATGCCAATATTGTGTCGATTAGAGTGCTAGGTCACACACTATACCGGCCAAACTGAGGCTCACTTATCCAACAATATAAAAAATACAACAATGTGTTTACGAAATTGAAGTGTTTTAAGATCATATTTACATTATAATTTAGACGTGCTTCAGCCTGTTAAAAAATTGATTCGATTAGAAAACTTTTAGCGCTATTAAGTAATCACAAAGGAATAATATTTCTGCTAAAGTTAGATAATCGAATTAAGATGAAATTAAATCGGTAACTATAATATAACAGACAAAAATAAATAACTTTATGGAAAAAAAAGAAAATTCAATAGAAACTAAATTAGCTACAAATAAGTAACATAACAAGTGAATTGTAAACACATATAGTCATATATGTACATACTAATACTCCCACTACCAACAATATACTCGTACACTTCTCTCTTAATTCTTTCTTTACCTGTCTTACTTATCCTCTCATATCTCTTTTTCTCATTTCATAATTTACATACTTGCTAATTTATCTTTCTTAGACTAAAATCTCTCTTTCCTTTAATAATAACAGCAACAATAAACATTTGCACCAGTGGTATTTCTTAGCACAATTGTGCAAACTAACTTCACACGTACGCTAACGCTCTATCGTTCAGTCGTTGTCGAGCAGAGATAAAGAGAGAGAGAAAGTGAGAGGCAATTGCTAAACGTCAAAACCTACCGAACTTTGACAGTTGACTGGATTGGGTAGGTTTTAACGTTTTGCAATTGGAATGACTGGAACAGCCAGATTGAAATTATACCAAAAATATATGTGAACGCAGGAATTTGTTGCCGCCGTTCAAGATCGCTAATAAAAATTTAAAACAATGAAAATTCAAGAAAATGTGAAATTTAAATATATTTCATGAAGCGTTTTGTAATACACTTTTGCATGCGCTCAAACCAATTTTCGAAGCACTTTTTCCGCTCCGATTGAGACACCTCCAAAACATGGTTTTTGAATGCTTCAACAGCATCTTCTGGCGACGAAAATGTTGACCACGCATTATTTTCTAGATGAGTGGGAATAAAAAGAAGTCATTGGGTGCCAAGTCAGGGCTGTACGGCGGATGACCCATCAATTCGACGTTTTGGCCGGTCAAAAAGGCGCTGGTTTGAGCCGATGTATGAGAGCTCGCATTGTCATGGTGCACAATGATTCGTCTTCTCTTACTCGTTTTTCGAATTTCTCCGAAGACTTCAGGCAAACAAATGGTGGTGTACCACTTAGAATTGACCGTCCTACGTTGCTCAAGCGGAACAGTCGCCATATGACCAGTTTTACCGAAGAAGCAGGCGACCATTTGCTTCGAAGTGCTTCTTCCGCGAACAACTTTCGTTGGATTTGGCTCATCTTGGAAGACCCACACGGTCGATTGCTGTTTTTTTCGGGCCTATACGCATAGATCCATGATTCGTCACCTGTGACGATCTTATAAACGTCTTTTGAAGCACTGCGATCGTATTTTTTCAGCATTTCTTTACACCAATCCACAGGAGCCTTTTTTTGAGCGATTGTCAAATTGGCCGGGATCCAACGAGATCAAACCTTTTTTACGGCCAGGTGTTCATGCAATATCGAATGTATGCTGGTGGGAGAAATGCATAGGTATGCCTCTATCTGAAGGTATGTTACATGACGGTCTTGCATTATCAGTTCACCTACGGCATCGATGTTTTCTGGCACAACGGCTGTTTTTGGACGACCTTCACGGAATTCGTCTTTGAGCGAGCGTCGGCCACGATTGAATTCGTTGTACCAGTTTTTCACAGTGCTATAGGATGGTGCTTCATAGCCATACAAAGATTTTAGTTCATCGATGCACTCTTGTCGTGATAATCCACGTCGAAAGTTGTGAAAAATGATCGCACGAAAATGTTCACGAGTTAATTCCATTTTTTGGCCGAGATGAATTTTTTAATTCCCTGTAAATAAAACAATTCACGATTAAATGACAAAACGTTCTGAGTGATGTTATGCTAAAAAATGTCAAACTTTCCAATGGAAATGTCAGATTGCACCTGGCAACACTTAGTGTTGCCTAGTCCAGAAATATATATAACAGCCTATGTATAAGATTATATGAAAGAAAGTCGTGTAAACTTTTTATAACTCAAGAACAATTAAACCGATTGGACTGAAGATTGGTCAAGGGATGGCTTCGAACCAAGGAACGTACATATGATATTTTTTATATTTTTATGACAAAAGTTAAAACAATTAATAGAAAAAATTATTTTTCAAATCATAAGGATTTTGCAAAATGCATGTTAGAATAATTATAATATTTTATAGGGATTTTTTTATACATATGTATATGGATTACACAGAAAACTGCATTGACAGATGCATTACGGCAACTTTGCTAGATGATGGGCGAACGACGCACAGGCATTCGCAACAAATCAATCACAACAACATTTAACATAGAAGAACTTGCTGAAAAGCTGTAGTTGCTGCAGAAAAAGTTTAATTATAAATTATCAATGTGATCTCCTACAAAGATGTTGCATTTTGTAGTTCGCCAATGCGTATAAGTAACCCTGCAAAATCGAAGTGCGTACAAAATGCGTGAGCCAAATTCTAAATCTCTGCTTTCCACCACTATAAGAGTACAGCTTTCCATTGGTGCAACTGTGGACGAAATATTGGGTTTATTTCTACTAGACCTTATGAGTTCATTCGCGAACAAATTCCGGCAATAAACGGATATAGACCATCAAACGAATAGATTGTTCAGTAAAGAGTTGAGTTTTCCATAAAGAACATATTTGGTTTATAACTACTTATCTTTAAAAATTATACACAGAACAGCAATAACATCTGAGTACATTCTAGTAATAAATCTTAGAACGAGTGACTAAACGACAAGTACTTCCACAAATACATAATCATCCACAACAAACAAACAAACAATTATTGCAAATAGTGGTATGAAGTTTGTTCTTCAATCGCTCAGCCTCAAATCCATGGAATATCGAATGTTCGAAGGCATCATCACATTTTTCTTTTAGGATTTTAGCTCTTTGCGCTTACAGGTATGTAAAGGGTGATTTTTTAAGAGCTTGATAACTTTTTTTAAAAAAAAAACGCATAAAATTTGCAAAATCTCATCGGTTCTTTATTTGAAACGTTAGATTGGTTCATGACATTTACTTTTTGAAGATAATTTCATTTAAATGTTGACCGCGGCTGCGTCTTAGGTGGTCCATTCGGAAAGTCCAATTTTGGGCAACTTTTTCGAGCATTTCGGCCGGAATAGCCCGAATTTCTTCGGAAATGTTGTCTTCCAAAGCTGGAATAGTTGCTGGCTTATTTCTGTAGACTTTAGACTTGACGTAGCCCCACAAAAAATAGTCTAAAGGCGTTAAATCGCATGATCTTGGTGGCCAACTTACGGGTCCATTTCTTGAGATGAATTGTTGTCCGAAGTTTTCCCTCAAAATGGCCATAGAATCGCGAGCTGTGTGGCATGTAGCGCCATCTTGTTGAAACCACATGTCAACCAAGTTCAGTTCTTCCATTTTTGGCAACAAAAAGTTTGTTAGCATCGAACGATAGCGATCGCCATTCACCGTAACGTTGCGTCCAACAGCATCTTTGAAAAAATACGGTCCAATGATTCCACCAGCGTACAAACCACACCAAACAGTGCATTTTTCGGGATGCATGGGCAGTTCTTGAACGGCTTCTGGTTGCTCTTCACCCCAAATGCGGCAATTTTGCTTATTTACGTAGCCATTCAACCAGAAATGAGCCTCATCGCTGAACAAAATTTGTCGATAAAAAAGCGGATTTTCTGCCAACTTTTCTAGGCCCATTCACTGAAAATTCGACGTTGTGGCAGATCGTTCGGCTTCAGTTCTTGCACGAGCTGTATTTTATACGGTTTTACACCAAGATCTTTGCGTAAAATCTTCCATGTGGTCGAATAACACAAACCCAATTGCTGCGAACGGCGACGAATCGACATTTCACGGTCTTCAGCCACACTCTCAGAAACAGACGCAATATTCTCTTCTGTACGCACTGTACGCATTCGTGTGGTTGGTTTAATGTCCAATAAAGTAAACTGAGTGCGAAACTTGGTCACAATCGCATTAATTGTTTGCTCACTTGGTCGATTATGTAGACCATAAATCGGACGTAAAGCGCGAAACACATTTCGAACCGAACACTGATTTTGGTAATAAAATTCAATGATTTGCAAGCGTTGCTCGTTAGTAAGTCTATTCATGATGAAATGTCAAAGCATACTGAGCATCTTTCTCTTTGACACCATGTCTGAAATCCCACGTGATCTGTCAAATACTAATGCATGAAAATCCTAACCTCAAAAAAATCACCCTTTAAAAAGAAAAAAAGATTATGAATCTAGAATAATGTCGCAATGGTCGGAACTACGGAAAAGTGGGAAAACAATTTTTCACAAAATGGCGACTGCCTAAAAAAAAAGTGTTTTTGGATCACTTTTTCTGATTCTTTCGAATTTTTTAAAAATAATAAAAATAAAAATTTGGGGATGGGGTTAGTTCCAACCATAGACAGGCCTACAAAGAAGACTCTATAAAAATTCCAAGTAAATCGGTCCAGTAGAACCTGAGAAATCGTGGGCACCGTTCCGAAAAAGACAGTTTTGAGAAAAACGCGTTTAAAGTTTCGCGTTCCGGTGAAACAGTTCGGATGCCGGGTCAGAAAAATGCCTATATCTCCGAAAATAATTTGAATTTTGAAAAATCCTCTTTTACATATATTCCTCAATAGTTAAGCTTTGAAAATAAAAAATTCGATTTTTTTAAATTTCTAAACTAGCTTTAGCATTAATTTCCTTTTTATTTGTGTAAAAAAAATATTTTAATATGCTATATTTAATGTTAAATATACATCTTTTGAAATGGATAGAAAAAAACACAAAACTTATTCACTTTAATACAAATAAACTTGCCGCAATTTAATAGAACTCTTTGTGTGTAAACTTTATTGATTTACGGTATATATATGTATATGTATAGTGGCACGAAGCATGAATTCATTGTCGGAATTAGAGAAGCATGAATTCATCAACGGAATTTTCTTCAGGACTCCAGAAATTTGCTTTATTATAAAGTGCGGAGAAAGAAACAAATATATGTACAAAGAAAAAAGCAACCGACGGATTCGATAAATTATAAGTTATAAGCATATTGTAGCGACTTCTATAACTTTCATGGTAGACTAGATTTTTAGTTCAGTTGAACACGTATAGCGAAGCAAAACCGAACTAAAGAAATAAATAACTAAAATGTCTAGAGTGCAAAAAAATTTGAAGCAATTTTGTGAAAAAATATTTACAAATTTGTCAAAAACAATAAATTTCCATAACTAAGCCGCAAAGACTAAAAGCTGTAATTTGGTATAACAAATCGCTTTGGAAAATTGGGCGTGGCCATGCCCCTAAAGTGTTTAATGTACTCATATATTTATTAAACAAGTTCACTCAGATGAAATCCTTTTAGCACACCTACCGGTAGTGTGAAAATGGGCTAATGCAGATTATAATCCCGCCCACTAAAACTACTGAATTCGCGATAAATCAATAAATGAATACCCCGGAGACTAAATTTTACACCCAAATGATACAAAAGGACTATATAGGAGCCGTTAACAAAATTGGACGATGGGCGTGGCACCAGCATATCTCAAGACTTACTCGACCGACATCTACCAAATGTGGTACATTTTTATACCCTGAACAGGGTATATTAAGTTTGTCACGATGTTTGTAACACCCAGAAGGAAGGGTCGGATACCCTATAAAGTATATATATAAATGATCAGTATGGCGAGCTGAGTCGATTTAGCCATGTTCGTCTGTCCGTCTGTCTGTCTGTCTGTCTGTCCATCTGCATGTCTGTATGTCTGTCTGTCTGTATGTCTGTATATACGAACTAGTCCCTCAGTTTTTAAGATATTGTCTTGAAATTTTGCAAACGTCATTTTCTCTGAAGCTGCTCATTTGTCGGAGCGGCCGATATCGGACCACTATAACATATAGCTGCCATATAAACTGAACGATCGGAATCAAGTTCTTGTATGGAAAACTTTAACATTTGACAATGTATCTTCACCAAATTTGGTATAGATTATTTCCTAGGGCAAAAATGTAATCTCCGAAGGAATTGTTCAGATCGGTTAACTATAGCATATAGCTGCCATACAAACTGAACAGATAGTTACTCACAAAAATGCACCTGTGAAGGGTATTTAGCTTCGGTGCAACCGAAGTTAACTTGTTTTTTCTTGTTTTATTATAAACTTTCTATTCTAGTGCAAAAAAGAGCTAAATCGAACTAAAACTATGCCGACACCCTTTAAAATTGCATGTGAACGATCACAAAATTATGCACACAAGCGATGACGTTGCACGTAAAGTACAAAGATTGTGTGACTAATAAAGCTGTGAAACGTTAAAAGTACGTGTACCATTACAAAAAATGGTACATACATTTTGTAAATTATAATTCTTATTATAATCCTACTATAAAACTATAAATAAGTGTGCGCGCTATGTATTTATTCAGTCAGAATCTAGCTCTGTGTACTGCACAACTGAAAACAATAAATTTCAAAAAAAGGTTACATGGATCGTGATCGGAAAAGTGCTAAAGATGAGTCTAGGCGTTCGGCATCTAATTCGTCCAGGATGTCAGGTGAGTTCAGTATATCTTGTGAATTTTCAAAACATTTGTTTGAATTAAAAACTTAGATCGACGGGGTCATATGAACAGACTCGCAATGTGTACACAGATCGTTGGTTAATTCGGCGCGAAGGACCACAAGTATAAAATTAAACCCAATTTATTATTGAGCAGTGGAGTGAATTTCAAACCTTTATCGCCAAGGATCGTTTTGCCAATAGTGTGTCGATTAGAGTGCTAGGTCACACACTATACCGGCCAAACTGAGGCTCACTTATCCAACAATATAAAAAATACAACAATGTGTTTAAGAAATTGAAGTGTTTTAAGATCATATTTACATTATAATTTAGACGTGCTTCAGCCTGTTAAAAACTTAATTCGATTAGAAAACTTTTAGCGTTATTAAGGAATTACAAACTAATAATATTTCCGCTAAAGTTAGATAATCGAATTAAGATGAAATTAAATCGGTAACTATAATATAACAGACAAAAATAAATA
The DNA here is from genome assembly GCF_023373825.1 of Bactrocera dorsalis. Taxonomy (NCBI): domain Eukaryota; kingdom Metazoa; phylum Arthropoda; class Insecta; order Diptera; family Tephritidae; genus Bactrocera; species Bactrocera dorsalis. Next base: position 63,453,902 of record NC_064307.1, on the reverse strand, counting down.
ACTTTATGCAAAAAAAGAAAAGATTTGTAAAAAATTCAAGTATAATGGAAGAATATATTTAAAAAAATAGAACACATTGTCATATTTTCCGAATCTGATTGTATGTACACTGCTAAATATACATATACAAATTCATAAAGTAAAAAGTCTTTCTCTGTTATATTAAAAATATGAATTTTCATCTTCCATTCAGTGCCTGAATGCTTCGTTGCGGACCCTAGTCTAGTCGAAGAAATGGAATTCCTTAGGCCACATGTTCTTAATGAAGTCCGAGATGAACAAGAAAATCAGGATGACAGCTCAACAAAAGTGGAAACAAATGATAACGTAGGAACGTTAGCCGATGTTGCCGGAATAAATGTGAAAGGCAACTCTGGAGCTAAGGAAAATGGATATCTCAGCTCATAGCGTGATATTAAAGAGAAAATTCAATAGAAACTAAATCAGCGACAAATTAGAAGTAAATTAAGTAAATTTTGAATATATATTTTGGCTTTTCCATTTAATAAAATATTGTTTGCGAATTTGTAAAATGTTGCCGATCCTTAACATTAGTAGTACCGTATGTACTAAATTTAGTTTTGAAATCGGTAATTTGTTTGTATGAAAGCTATGTATGTGCTATAGTATATATATGTAAAGAACTTATTCATAATACTGGCGCAAATGAGTCAACATGCACCAAATTGCAGTAGAAATATAGAAAAGTATAAACATGATAAGCCGTAAGCCCTGGCAGCTAGTGCTTCTTACTCTGTAAGATAATAATTGTATTATTATTTTTCTTTTAATAAATAAATAAATAAAAAAATAAACATGAATCACCAACGTGCCGTGAAGATCTTTTCATACTCTTTTATGTTAAAAAATATGCCAAAGTTAACGCTTTTATTGTTTTTTCTACATATGGCATCTCGAGGAATTCGGGGGCGAGATTTGAAGAATCGTGTGAGTTTTCGTTCTTTCTCGTTTTTCGTTACTCGAATGCTGAGACGAGATTAAATTAAGGTGTGTAAGACTGCATAGCTGTTAATACAATTCATTTGAAGACAGGCTGTCTAAGGTGCAACATATTTATTAACAATAAGAAATTGGTGCAAAAACTAATTAAAAATTGTTCCAAAAATACAACTTGAAAATAAAGTAAAATGCTATAATACAAATTTGTTAAAACGCCGAGAGCATTGTTCAAAATAAACAACAAGTCGGTGGATTTTGGCAATCGGAACAATTAAAAATATAAAATTGATACTCACCATATGCCAAACAGAATGCAACATCAAAAGAATTGTGAGTATACTACTTTAATCAAATTGAGAGGTGAATTTTTAATTAATACTTCGCGTGCTTTTCGAATCAGTAAGTTTCTGTAAGTTGGTAGTGCAGTAAATGATATATGTATTTGCTAAATGTCACTATTTTGAAGTGAAACACAGGTCGTTTTGTGAGGCTCTAAAAGTGAGGCTATTCAGCAAATGCACATGATCACTCCGAGGACACCGTTTTGACTCAATTAAGGATATAAAAGCTGAATCAAAGAAGGCTCTGATGGCCATCACGACGGAGGATTTTTCGAAGTGCTATGGTGGTTGGAAAATTTTTGGCATAAAATGATGCAACTGTCAATGCGGTCAATGTGATTCCCTGTTGTGATATTAAAAATGCCTTGCTAGTTGCACATGGTACGACCTAAAAAACGCCTTATTCATTAGCAACAATCAGAGTAATTCGTTTATGTATACAAAAATTAGTACACTCTTTGTGTTATTATTATTATTATTACAAGCAAAACGAAATTATTCGTTGGGAGTGTATTTCTGTCTCTTCATATTCTATGCTTCGGCATATATGCCTTGTCATCATATGCCGTAAATACATATACATATTTATTTCTTCTCATCTTCTCGGTTAGAATATGTGAGAGAATTGTAAACAATGTTAAAATTGTGAAGCGAATTCCGACCTACAATGTTAACAAATCCGGCGAATTCCCTAATAAAAATCTATCAAATGTTCGCAGTCGAACCTGCACCTTTTCTATACTTTACATTCTCTGGTTATGCTGAGTGTTTGGTGGGATTGGAAAGGCATCATCCACTATGAGTGGAAAAAACGGGCAGAACTGATCAACAGAGAGAGCTTCGTCTTCTATCAGGACCGCACACATCTTTGATAACTCGTCAAAAACTGGGAGAGCTTGGCTGGGAAGCATATAGACCTGACCTTGCACCATCGGACTACTATTTGTTTCGGTCAATGCAGAACTCCATCAATGGAGTAAAGTGAAAATTACTTGTCGCAGTTTTTCGCCGAGAAATTAGAAAAATTTTACACCGATGGAAAATGGCTCTAGCGGAAAAATGGCAAAAAGTGGTCGACGAAAATTGTACATATATTTGGTTCATTAAAAATTGTTATAAATATTAAACAAGTAAGGAAGGGCTAAGTTCGGGTGTCACCGAACATTTTATACTCTCGCATGATAAAGTGATAATCGAGATTTCATTATCCGTGAGATTTACCTACATTTTCGGTGAACAATTAGGTTAGGTTAGGTTAGGCACTGAGTTCTTCGTGTTCTATATCAGGGACCTTGAAAAGTTATAGTCCGATCCCGACAATTTTTCCACAAGGGATACCTCAGCTCACATACCGTATTTGAGTAAAGTTTTATTCCGCTATGATCATTGGTTTCTAATGTACATATTTTACAGAGAAGGCATCAGATGGAATTCAAAAGAGCGTTATATTGGAAGAAGGCGTGGTTGAGAACCGATTTCCCCCATATTTAGTATATACCATCAGGGTGTTAGGAAAATATTATATACCGAATTTCATTGAAATCGGTTGAGTAATTCCTGAGTTATGGTTTTTGGTCCATAAGTGGGCGACGCCACGCCCATTTTTAATTTTTAAAAAAAGTCTGGGTGCAGCTTCCTTCTGCCATTTTTTCCGTAAAATTTTGTGTTTCTGACGTTTTTTGTTAGTCGGTTAACGCACTTTTAGTGATTTTCCACATAACCTTTGTATGGGAGGTGGGCGTGGTTATTATCCGATTACTTCCATTTTTGAACTGTATATGGAAATGCCTGAAGGAAACGGCTCTATAGAGTTTGGTTGACATAGCTATAGTAGTTTCCGAGATATGTACAAAAAACTTAGTAGGGGGCGGGGCCACGCCCACTTTTCCAAAAAAAATTACTTCCAAATATGCTCCTCCCTAATGCGATCCTTTGTGCCAAATTTAACTTTAATATCTTCATTTACGGCATAGTTATGACCTTTTATAAGTTTTCGGTTTCCGCCATTTTGTGGGCGTGGCAGTGGACCGATTTTGCCCATCTTCGAACTTGACCTTCTTATGGAGCCAAGAAATACGTGTACCAAGCTTCATCATGATATCTCAATTTTTACTCAAGTTACAGTTTGCACAGACGGACGGACAGACAGACATCCGGATTTCACCTCTACTCGTCACCCTGATCACTTTGGTATATATAACCCTATATCTGACTCTTTTAGTTTTAGGACTTACAAACAACCGTTATGTGAACAAAACTATAATACTCTCTTTAGCAACTTTGTTGTGAGAGTATAAAAATAAGTTGAAATTTGATTAGAAATACGAAAAGACATTTTCGACTAACCAATATTTCTTGAAACGTGTTACTAAACGACGAGTACTTTTACAAATAGATAATCATCCAAAACACACAAACAATTATTGTAATTAGTGGTGTCGAGTTAGTATAAGATGTTTATCCAATCTCTCAACCTCAAGTCTTTGCCCTTATTCTCTGTTTTCTTTTTATACCCTGAACAGGGTATATTAAGTTTGTCACGATGTTTGTAACACCCAGAAGGAAGGGTCGGATACCCTATAAAGTATATATATAAATGATCAGAATGTTGTGCTGAGTCGATTAAGCCATATCCGTCTGTTCGTCCGTCTGTCTGTATATATACGAACTATGTAGTCCCTCAGTTTTTAAGATATTGTCTTGAAATTTTGCCAATGTCATTTTCTCTTCAAGAAGCTGCTCATTTGTCGGAACTGCCGATATCGGAACACTATAACATATAGCTCCCATACAAAATGAACGATCGGAATCAAGTTCTTGTATGAAAGACTTTCACATTTTACAATATATCTACATGAAATTTGGTATAGATTATTACGTAAGGCAGCAATGCAATCTCCGAAGAAATTGTTCAGATCGGTTAACTATAGCATATAGCTTCCATACAAACTGAACACATAGTTTCTAACAGAAATGCACCTGTGAAGGGTATTTACCTTCGGTGCAGCCGAAGTTAACGTTTTTTTCTTGTTTGTTTTTGTTTTTGTATTTTTGTATTGGAATGCAACTGTATATAAAGCATTAATTGCTGATGAAATATTTATGACCCACCCTAACAACTACTGATGACTAAACTTATATATGTATGTCCGAAGTATAATAATTCATTGTGCATATCAATTAAACAAAAAGTCACTTATTAATTATTTACTAGTTTCTTATAAAATTACAGCATATATTATATATACATATATATGTATATAATATGTATATGCAGCAGTTCTCTCAAACTGGCACGAAGCATGATTTATTATTCATTCTCGGAATTAAAGTACTTACATATATGGAATTCTATGGGGATTCCAGTATTTTTGTTATATAATTGGCTACACCGAAGCAAATATAACCTTCACAGGTGCATTTTTTTAGTAACTATGTGTTCAGTTTCTATGGAAGCTATATGCTATAGTAATCTGATGTAACCAATTTCTTCGGATATTATATTGTTTCCTTAACAATAATCTATACCAAATTTCGTGAATATATCTTGTCAAATGTGAAAGTTTACCATACAAGAACTTATTATAGTTGTCCGATATCGGCAGTTCCGACAAATGAGCAGCTTCTTGAAGGGAAAATGACATTGTCAAAATTTCAAAGCGATATCATAAAAACTGAGGGACTTTTTCGTATACATACAGACAGACAGACGGACGGACATGTCTAAATCGACTCAGCACGACATTCTGATCATTTATATATACACTGTATAGGGTCTCCGACGCTTCCTTCTGGGTGTTACAAACTTCATGACAAACTTAATATATAATAAACCGCGATAAATTAAAATTTAATTATAGCGAAAATTAACTAAAACTACTGTGCACGAGTCATTGCAGTTCAGTTGAACACGTAAAGCGAAGCAATACTGAACTAATGAAATAAATAAAAAGAATCTCTATAGTACAAAAAATTTTAAAAAAGTTTACGAGAAATATTTAAAAATTTGTCAAAAACTACAATTTGAAAATTTGAAAATTTCAAGAAAACTTTAAGAATAAAAGAGCCGTAGCATGGATTCAAACGCTTGCAGCAGGAAGCAGCCTTCGAAACATTATAAGCCTTATGGAAGAGGCTGTACGAATATAAAGAACAAAAGGACTTTCAAAGAAGATAAAAAATTATGTAATTTGGTGGAGCAGCATCCGCAGCTGTACGACAAAGGACACAAGGATTACGGTCAGATAAAGGCTACAGATGAGGCATGGCACACGATTGCGGACTCGTTGGGGAAGTCAGGTGAGTTTGACAAAAAACGAAAGCAAAGTACCGTATGGTAAGCACAACGGTACAGTCTCTGAACAAATTGTTCAGATGGACATTCTGTAGCATATAGCTGCCATACAAACTGACCGATCATATTGAGGTGCTTGTATGGAAACTGTTTTTTATTTGTGTAGGGTATTATAGCTTCGGTTCAACGTCAGTTAAAAATTTTTATGGTTTGCAATAACTTTACTCTTCTTGATTTGCTTACTGGTTTCAGTGTCTCAATGCAAGGCTCGTTGGGAAAAACTGCGTGCTGAGTACATCGCCTACCTACGTTCCCTTGAAGCCGATAAGGAACAGCGTGGTCGTAAACGTCAATTTAAAGAAACCGCGGTTGCCGCAGAAAATAAAGACCTCTGCAACAAACATTTTTTTGAAATTCTACGGTGCTACATGCAAGATATGACCCAAAGAGAGCAGAGTCTATGCCACATTAGCATGTTGCAAGCTGTACACGAAATCAGCGCAATGAAGCAAGCAAGCGGTGATGGCATTGATTGCATACAAAATGAGATAAAGTATCTAGTGGACAAAATAGACGAACAAGGACTCCGTACTTTGCAAGAAATCATTCAGAGAAGAATAAATAAATGTAGTAATGCAGACGTGTTCTCTACATCAAAACCGCAGCTGGTAAATGACGAAGTTACCATTAAGGATTAAGCAGATATATTGTAATGAATTAAAACTATAATAAGTAACCCGAATGGACCCGGTAATAACATTAGCGGTAACTGAACTTTAACAGTATTTTTACAGTGATCCAAATCTAGTATCTATGAATGGTACATATTGATTTACATTTCCTTAATAAATCCTTTTAAATATTTGAAATATTTTTTTTATTTATCGAAACTTCTTAAAGGGTTATATAGAGCTAGACTTTTCAAAAAAGTCCATTATTTTAATTTTAAAAATTTTATATCGTTTCGGTGAATATTTTCGAAGTTACACGCAAATTTAAAAATACTAAAATCTCGCCTAACTCCCTATATAACGAGTTCACTTAAGGATACTAAATTCGCGATAAATCAATATATGTAAATAAATACCCCAGAGACTTTAAATTATACACCTAGTATGATACAGAAGGACTGTATACAAAAGAGCCGGAAACAAAATTGAACGATGGGCGTGGCACCGCCATATCTCAAGACTTACTCGACCAGCATCCACCAAATGTGGCACATCTTGTCATTCTAACCTTCCTTTTCCACTGCAAAATCAAGCTAAATCGGACTACTTATAACGACGCCAACTTCCCACAAAACAACCTTTTAAATTCCATCTGATTCTTCCACTTTCCGGTGATCAATCCAAGCACCAAAGAATGTATCGAGATAAACAATCAAAAAGCTGTAAAACTTTAAAAGCACGTATACCATTTCAACAAGTCATTACACAGACCGAAGTACTACACAACTGAAAACATTAAATTTCAAAACAGGATAGATGGATCGTGATCATGCTAAAGATGAGCCTAGGCCTATCGTCCGGGATGTCAGGTGAGTTCAGTATTTCTGGGGAATTCTTAAAAGATCAGCATTCATTATTGGATAATCTTCAACCGAAGAGACCACGTCCAGGACGCGATGAAAAAAATATAGCAGCCGTAGTTGAGAGTATACACGAAAACCGTGGAGAGTCAATTCGACGCCATTCGCGCACCATTTCGGACTGACGTATGGAACGATTTGGCCCATTTTACGTCGAGATCTTAAATTTAAAGCTTACAAAATACAATTTGGGTAAGAACTTAAGCCGCTTGGGCTTCTTTATAGGGCAAAATTATAGGTAATAGAAATAGATTCAACCTTGTATTCTCCAATTCTTTAAATAAACTCAAAATTTAACCTTAGAATTAATGTAACACAGTTTTTCTTTTTCATTGTGAACTACATATTTTTTAAAAGAAATTTGGCGTAAACTAATATTTTTATGATCGTACAAACTGATCGTTCAAAAATCAAGTCCTGGCATGGACTTTTTTTTAATAATATCTTCCAATATTTGACAAGAATTATTTTTCGAAACAAAGTTAGTTTCTGCAAAGAAATTGTGCGGATTGGACTAATGTGCCATGTAAATTATTTCTTTTCGCCTTATTTGGTCATAAAGCTTAGTATGCAGCTCTAAAGAAATCTAGTACATTTTTTTAATAAATATGGCAAACGTGGTTTCTACGTCGTATTCTTATTGGCTAGCAGCTACGGGCTAGAACTGTCAAGCTAGGATGATTCATATCATAACTTGAGTGATCTTGCGTTATCTCATTTTTCTGTTGACAGTGGATTAGTGCACACCTATACAGATTCGAAGTCTTGAGACAATAGATTTGCAAAACGTTTATTAACCACGCGTAATTAGTGTCAAAGCCAGTTGAAATTTTAAAAAATGAGACGAAATAGCGGCCAACGCAACCATAATCGCGAAGAAAATAAAAAACTCGCTAACTTGGTAAATCAGCTTCCACAGCTGTACGACAGGGATCATGTCCTTTATGGTAAAATAAATGCTGTAGAAAAAGCTTGGAAAAAAATAGCAAAAATGTGGCAAAAGCCAGGTGAGTTTAGTACCTTTGGTGATGTCATTAAACCGTCAGTGAATTTGTATTACATTGATGGCGTAATTTCAGCAAACGTGCCATTTGCCAACTCAATATTTTATAAATGAGGTGAAGAAGCGTAGCACAGTTAACAAATATACATATGTATGCATGTATAATATATACGTATGCATATTCACATATACTTCTGTATGCATCTTAACTTACAATGGAAGTTCACTATTTAAAATATTTTTAGGACATTAGAAAAAATTTGGAAATAAATTAAATATTTTTGGAGAATTCTTGACGTACAAAGAATTAATACTTTCTAGAACTAAATTTTTTTTCCTTCCTTTGTTTCAGTGCCTGAATGCAAGAGACGTTGGCGAAATATACGAGCCGCCTACGCACGCTCCATTCACGCCTACAAAACTAAGCATGGGCGGAAACCTCTTATGGAGTACTATTTAGCAAAGGAAATGAAGTTTTTAAAACCCCATCTACCAAAAGAAGTGGCTGCAATTGACACAGCAAGAGACGAACCTATACTAACTGAACACGCATCTGAAGCAGCGCAAAATAATGGCCAAAATAATGAGAATAATAACTCTGAAGCTATCGCAAACGAAAACAACGTTCATGATATGAATAATGCACACACTCATGAAACTTTTGCCAACGTGTTCTTTGCATTCATTCTACCGCCACTAGTGGTTATCATCGAGCAGTAATCAGAGTAATCGCTATGACCCTTTCAAGTATTACATATACATATATGTGTAACATTGAAATTTAACTGTATTGACAGTTAACACCAACAATAAACGTACACAAGTAAGTATAGCCCATTATTTACTTAATGCCTTAAAATCTTAAAAAATAAAATTTTATTATTTTAGGCCTCCAAATATAGCATAAAGTTCGTCAGTGCGTATAAATAACCTCAGCGGAGAAACTCACCAGCGTTGGCCAGCTTTACATCGAATCCAATTTAGTTGGTAATTTCGTCATATTTTAAGCATTATGAGTTAACATCAGGCAACAACAAAAACAAACCACGCAATTGTGAAGTTCTGCTTACTACTTATAAATAAATTTGTTTCTCAAAATATTTGCATTACTAGTTTGCCTTTAATTTCATGAAAGTATAGACCTGAATAAAATAAGATAAGTCAGAGACTCTATAATGTATACATACATATATATATATATATATATATAGAAATGTACAACGTCTGGAGTGCTTTGCGTGAGTACCTGCCAGCGACGGCCTAACCTCACCGTGCTTTCTAGAAGGACATAGCTCAATACACTGCGTTGATCAGCGCCCCAAAGGGTAAACGCTCCCCGTCGTACCAGGTTAACGTCTCTGGTAAGAGCTTGCAACTTTTGCTACTATGACAGCAGGGATATATAAATGTACAGTGATGTCCTTCTGGCCATCCATCTGTATACATATATCCGAGCTAGTCCCTACATTTTAGAGGCCACTTATTTGTCGACACATCCAATACCGGACCACTATAGCATATACATAGGCGGCATACACACCGAACGATCTTAGCCATGTGCTTGTGTGGAGCACTTTTTCATTTGACGAAACATTTTCAGGAAATTCTGTAGGGGTTATTGATAAGGCAATCTCTGAACTTGTTCTGATCAATATAGCATATAGCGCCATACAAACTAAGCGATCAGAAATAAGATATTTTCTTGAAACGTGCATGTATGAAAGGTGTTCAAGCTTCGGTCCAACTAAAGTTAAAGCTTCTTTGTTTTATAGTTTATTATAATATTTTGCTCCCTTTATCCCTTTTTATTTATTTTTTATTTTACAATTTTCTTCATTTGTTTTCATTGTTGTCTGTTTTGTTCACCTAACGGTTGTATGTATCACCTAAAACTAAGCGACATAGATAAATGATTATTCTTCTTTATCTGCGTAGACCACTTCGGCGGTTATAGCCGAGTTAACAACAACGCGCCAGTCTTTTCTAATGTTCGCACGGTGGCGCCAATTGGAGATTCCAAGCGAAGCCAGGTCCTTCTCCACCTCGCCTTTCCAACGGAGTGGAGGTCTTCCTCTTCCTCTGCTTTCCCCGGTGGGTACTGTGTCGATCACTTTCAGAGCTGAATAGTTTTCGTCCCTACGTACGACATGAGAGGACTTTTCTTTTCAATTGCCTACTTAGTCCGAAGTAGCTTCTTTTAGCAGGAGATACTCTGCGTTAGATTTCGAGGCTGACATTGTTAACAGTGATATGAGAACTAAGTCGCGAGTACGACGACTGTTCGTTTGATGACTGGCTTTGCTTCCTTATCCATTCTGGATTCTGGAAAAGACAGAACTAACGACGCGGCTGTTGAGGCTAATGATATCAATATCATAGTCATACGCCAGCAGTTGTACGCTCTTATAGAAGATTATAACTGCTCAATTAAGTTGTGTAGCTTGAATTATTTTCTCCAGCGGTAGACTGTCTGAAACCTCGTTTGGTATCGAACGGTACGGTGGGGTCCTTGCCGATTTTGACAGAGATTTTGGCATTGCTCAAAGTCTGGTAACACAGCCGTAACGAAGTGATGGCGGTTCAAAAACCTAGTGCACAAGTCTATTGAGGAGATGTTTCGCCTTCTCACTTTAGCTCGCCTTGAAACTAATGTTTTTTGGCTACCCAGAGGAAACTTGGTCTATGAACATAAGTCGTGAGCTGCTTGAGCCATATGTAAAATAATCGTTTCTGGGCACTCCCAAGTGAATGGCATTTTCCTCGTATTCGTATATCTCCTGTGCTGCCAATCACATAGTGTGTTGGAAAGATGAGATTTTAACCAAAAAAAATTATTTGACTTGTGTACTAAAAGAAGCTCGATGTTTGGGTACCACATGAATTGTCAGTGAAAAATTTAATGGACCGAATTAACATCTGCGATTCTTTGTTGAAACGAAATGAAATCAAACCATTTCTGAAGCGAATGGTAGCAGGAGACGAAGAGTGGATTATATATGAAAATAATACGCGAAAAAATCATGGTCCAAGTGTGGTGAAACTGAACAAATGGTCGCAAAGCCATAAATGATGCCCCGAGCGGTTATGCAGAGTGTTTGGTGGGATTTGAAAGGAATCATCCACTATGAGTGGAAAAAACGGGCAGAACTGATCAACGGAAAGAGCTTCGTCTTCTATCAGGACCGCAAACATCTTTAATAACTCGGCAAAAACTGGGAGAGCTTGGCTGGGAAGTTTTGATGCATCCAGAATATAGACCTGACCTTGCACCACCGGACTACCATTTGTTTCGGTCAATGCAGAACTCCATCAATGGAGTAAAGTTGGCTTCAAAAGAAGCCTGTGAAGATTACTTGTCGCAGTTTTTCGCCGAGAAATTATAAAAGTTTTACACTGATGGAAAAATGCCTCTTTCGGAAAAATGGCAAAAAGTGGTCGACGAAAATTGTACATATATTTGGTTCATTAAAAGTTGTTATAAATATAAAAAAATATGTTGAAATTTGATTAGAAATAGGAAAAGACATTTTCGACTAACCAATATTTCTTGAAAGGTGTTACTAAAGTACTTCTACAAATAGATAAATAGATAATCATCCAAAACACACAAACAATTATTGCAAATAGTGGTATCCTCAGTATAAGATGTTTATCCAATCTCTCAACCTCAAGTTCTCTTAGAATATCCGAGTTTTCGAACCCAAAACAGCACATATTGGTTTTTAGGCTTTTAAGCTCGGGTTGCCCCTTATTCTCTGTTTTTTTTTTTATACCCTGAACAGGGTATATTAAGTTTTTGTCACGAATGTTTTGTTGGTAACACCCAGAAGGAAGGGTCGGATATCCTATAAAAGTTATATATATAAATGATCAAATGTATTTGAGCTGAGTCGAATTTAGATATGTTCCGTCTGCTGTCCGCTGTCTGTATAATATACGAAACTAGTCGCTCAGTTTTTTATGATATCGCTTTGAAATTTTTGCCAAATGTCCATTTTCGTCTTCAAGAAGCTGCTCATTTTGTCGGAACTGTCCGAAATCGAACCACTATAACATATTAGCGGCCATACAAACTGAACGATCCGAATCAAGTTCTTGTATGAAAAACTTTCACATTTTACAATATATCATCTACATGAAATTTGGTATAGATTATTACGTAAGGCAGCAATGCAATCTCCCAAGAAATTGTTCAGATCGGTTAACTATAGCTATATAGGCTTCCATAACACACTGAACACATAGTTTCTATCAGAAAATGCCCTGTGAACGGGTATTTACCTTCGTGCAGACCCCCAGTTAACGTTTTTTCTTGTGTGTTGTTTTTTTGTTTTTGATAATTTTGTTGAAAGCAACTGTATATAACGCATTAATTGCTGATGAAATATTTATGACCTTGCCCTAAACAACTACTTGATGACTAAACCTTAAACTTGTATAAATAATAATTCATTGTGCATATTAATTAAACAAAAGTCACTTTATGAATTATTTTCTAGTTTCTTATACAATTAGAGCGGTAAATATGTACTATATATACATTCAGTGGTTACGCGTTTCTATCGTTTAGTAGTCGTATGTCGAGGAGCAACGAATTAACATCACGCAAGACTATAGCGCAAACCCAAATATGCCCTGCGAGAAACATTTAATGATTCTAAATGCCTTTGGTGCCATGCAATGCCCTTTTATGTTTTCCGAGTCCTTTTAAAGATAAATAGGAAAAATATATCTTTAAAAGACATTTTGTTAATTTTCCAATTATAACTATTAATTATTTAGAATTATATGCTTAATTTTAATACTCCAATTTCTCACTTGTCTACTCTTTTTCGTGCTCCACCAACACAGTGACATATCCTCTCATGCCGACCACTGATATAGTACAGATATAATATGTATGTATATGCCGCAGTTTCTCTCAAACTGACACGAAGCATGATTTATTATTCATTCTCGGATTAAAAGTAATTTCTATCAAGATTCCAGTGCTTTGCGTCATTATAAATTACGGAGAACAAAACATTCATGTAAAATAAACCGCACCCGATGGATTCGATAAATTTACAAGTTTTCCATATAAATTGCAGCGAATGCTATAAAATAACAGTGATGACTAAGTAACATTTCATTAACAGTCAAACACGTATAGCGAAGCAAAACCGAACTAATGAAATAAATGAAAAGAATCTTCTACTAGTGCAAAAAATTTTGAAAAAAATTTTACGAGAAATATTAAAAATTTGTGCAAAACTACAATTTGAAAATTTGAAAATTTCAAGAAAACTTTAAGAGTAAAAGAGCTGTAAGCATGGAATTCAAACGCTTGTAGCATGAAGCATCCTTCGAAACATTATGAAGCCTTTATGGAAGCAGCACGTACGGATATAAAACAACAAAAAAACTTTCAAGAGAAGATAAAAAATTAATGTAGATTTGGTGGAGCAGCATCCGCAGCTGTATGACAAATCGGAACCACAAGGGTTACGGTCAGAAAAAGGCTACAGATGAAGGCATGGCGCACGATTTGGCGGACTCGTTGAGGAAGTCAGGTAAGTTTTGACAAAAAGCGGAAAGCCAAGTAACAGTTACTGTAAGTTACAACGGTACAATCTCTGGACAAATTGTTTTCAGATCGAACCTCCTGTAAGCTTATGGGCTATCATACAAACTGACCGATCAAATTTGAGGTGCTTGTGTGGATTTTTTTTTATTTGTGTAGGGGATATCTAGCTTCGGTTTCAACGTCAGTTTTACAAATTTTGTGGTTTGCAATAATTTACTCTTATTGTTTTGCTTACTGATTTTCAGGTGTCCTCAATGGCAAGGCTCGTTGGGAAAAACTGCGTGCTGAGTACATCGCCTACCTAACGTTTCCCTTGAAGCCGATAAGTAACAGCATGGTCGTAAACGTCAATTTAAATGAAACCGCGGTTGCCGGCAGAAAAATAAAGACCTCATGAACAAACATTTTTTTGAAAATCTACGGTGGCTTATCTGCAAGATATGAACCAAAGAGAGCAGAATCTATGCCACATTAACATAGGTCGCCAAGCTGTACACGAAATCAGTGGAATGAAAGTAGTGCAAGCGGTGATTGGGCAATGATTTGCCATCCAAATGAGATAAAGTATCTAGTAGACAAAATAAGACGAACAAGGACTCCGTACTTTGGCAAGAAACTCATTCAGAGAATAATAATTAAATGTAGTAATGCAAGACAATGTTCTCTAACATCAAAACCGCAGCTGGTACAATTACGAAAGTTACCTTAAAATTGAAGATATGATTTGTATGAATTACCATGTCTAAAAAGTAACACCGAATTAACCAGATGCAACCTTAGCGGTAACTGAACTTTAAAACTATTTTTACAATCCACAAAATCTAGTATCTATGAATAGCACATATTGAAAAATATTTCCTTAATAATCCTTTTAAATATTTGAAATATAATATATTTTTTTATTTATCGAAAATTCTTAAAGGGTTATACGTATAGAGCTATAATTTTGAAAAAAAAATCCATTATTTTAATTTTAAAAATTTTATATCGTTTCAGTGAATATTTTCGAATTACACGTAATACAACGCAAATTTTAAAAATACTAAAATTCACCGCCTAACTGCCCTATTATAACGAATTCACTGGTAAGGATACTAAATTCGCGCATAAATCAATACATGTGAAATAAATATCCCATAGACTTTAAAATTATACACCTAGCATGAACTCCAAAATGACTATATACATAAAAGCCGGAAACAAAAATTGAACGATTGGGCGTGGCACCGCCATAATCTCAAGACTTACTCGACCAGCATCCCACCAAAATGTGGTACATCTTTGTTATTCTAACCTTCCTATGTCCAGTGCTAAAACAAGCTAAATGTCGGACTATAACGACGCCAAACTTTCCCTACAAAACACTCTTTTAAATTCCATCTGAGTTCTTCCACTTTCCGTGGTCAATCCAAACACCAACGAATGTATCGAGATAAATAATCAAAAAGCCTGTAAAAACTTTAAAAGCACGTATACCATGACAAAATATATTACATACATATTTAGGTACCGTTAGGTAATTGTCATTCGAATTTCAAACAAGTCATTACACGGAAAACCGAAGTACTACACAACGGAAAACCATTAAATTTCAAAAAGGATAGATGGAATCGTGATCATGCTAAAAAGAATACAGCCTAGCGTACGGCAGCTTAATCGTCCGGGATGTCCAGGTGAGTGTCAGTTATTTCTGGGGAATTCTTAAAACATCAGCATTCATTATTGGATATCTTAAACCGAATAGTACCACCGCTCCAGGACGTCGATGAACAAAAATATAGCAGCCGTAGCTGAGAGTATACACGAAGACCGTGGAGAGTCGTTTCGGACGCCATTCCGCGCACCATTTCGGAACTGACGTATGGAACGACTTTGGCCCATTTTTACGTCGAGATCTTAAGATTTAAAAGCTTACAAAATACAATTTGGGTAAGAACTTAAGCCGCTTGGGCTCTAGATAAAGTTTACATTTTTTATTATTTATATTTTTAAAGACATTATTAACTATATTGGAAATATATCAAATATTTTTGGGAAACTCTTGCTGTATATAGATTTATGAAAACAAATTGGTAGTTGCCACTTTGTTTAAAATTATGAAGTTAAAAATAAAACAACTAAATTAAACCATACAGACAAACGCAAAACGAACTAAGTATTACGATTTGAGGGCAGCAACCTGGAATGTCCGGTCCCCTTAGTTGAGAAGTATGTCCGCTGCCTAGCTGGTTGATGTCCTCGTTTAGAGTGCAGGCTTGACATCATCGTCCGTCCACTATAATGCGAATGGACGGCAAAAGGACTGAGACGATTAGAGACCTTGTGACATTTACTACATTGGCCATGTAAAGGAGCGCTTGGGACTGGGATTAGTGAATGGGAGGAAGACTCCGTCGCCGAGTACTGCCATTCACCACGGTCAATGAACGTCCTAACCACAATCCACATCAAAATCGAGTGTACTTCAACATATCGCTGATTTTGCGCCCACGCCACGACAAAAGAGAAGGACGATGTGACCATAAGGCATGCCTTCTAACAGCGCGTTGGAGGCGCACCTATGAAAAGCTGCAACCGCCACGATGCCAAAAAATCGTGCAAGGAAGGTATTTTTGGCACAACAAACAGTAAATTCAGCCTCCACAAGGAAACATCCCCAAATGGGTTGAAGGCTTATCCACTTCGACGGGGCCCGAATGGAACGAAAACACTCCAGCTCTGAGAGTATTCGACGCAGTACCCCGCCAGGGGAAGACAGAGGAAGAGGAAGACCTTAACTCCGTTGGAAGGACCAGGTGGGAGAAGTAGCTGGCTTCGCGTTGGAATCTCCAATTATCGCAACCTTGCGAAAAGAAGAAACCCCCTGGCGCGCTGTTGTTAGCTGCGGCTATAATCGCGCAACAGCTGGTGTTTTATGCCAGTAAAGAAGAACAAGCAGTTTATAAAAGAGGGATTTTTGCTTTTTCTTCTGTCCAAGTTCACTTGACAAAAATGCCATGATTGAATATCGTTGCTTCTAACTGGATATATAGCATAGCAAATTTACCGCTTCCACTTAAATGTATTAGGAGCATCTTTATAAAAAGCCTGAGTGGCACCTTGAAACTCATTGGCTTACATTTAAAATCAAATACTAACTTCTGGTCATTTCTTCGTCCAAGCAATTTATGTATCTTGTGAACATTTAGAATAGGCAAAATTTTAAAACGTTTTATGTCCCATTTCCGTCAAACTGGCTGGTCATAGGGAAAAACTTTATAGGACAAAATTATAGGTAAATAGAAATAGATTCAACCTGGTATGCTCCAATTCTTTAAATAGACTCAAAATTTTAACTTATAATTAATGTATCACAGTTTTTTCTCTTCTTTTTTTTTCATTGTTAATTTTTTACGTCTTTTTTAAAAGAAATTTGGCGTAAACTAAATATTTTCATGATCGTACCAAACTGATCGTTCAAAAATCAAGCCCCTGGCATGGACTTTTTTTTAATAATATCTTCCAAAATTTGACAAGAATTATTTTTGGAAACAAAGTTAGTTTCTGCAAGAAAATTGTGCGGATTTGGACCAAATGTTCCATGTAAATTATTTTCTTTTCGCCTTATTTGGTCCATAAAGCTTAGTATTAGAAATGACCTCTAATTCACAATAGTAAATTTCTACGTAAGCCAGTACACTGTTCAAGCTTAGGATGATTCATATAATAACTTGAGTGATCTTGCGTTATCATGGATAGTTCACTTTCAAATTGGCATTGGAGTGAGTGCACACCTATACAGATTCGAAGTCTTGAGACAATAGAGTTGCGAAAAGTTTATTAACCACGCTTAACTAGTTTTCCAAAGCCAGTTGACGTTTCTAAAAATGAGACTAAATAGCGGCCAACGCAACCATAATCGCGAAGAAAATAAAAAACGTCGCTACTTTGGTAAATCAGCTTCCACAGCTTTACGACAGGGCTCATGTCCGTTATTGTAAAATAAATGCTGTAGAAAAAGCTTGGAAAAAAATAGGAAAAAATGTGGCACAAGCCAGGTGAGTTTAGTACCGTTGTTGGTGATGTCCTAAAACCGGCGTTGAATTTGTATTACATTGGGAATGGCGTAATTTCAGCAAACGTACCAGTTGCCTACTCAATATTTTATAAATGATAGTGAAGAAGGGTAGCACAGTTTAACAAATATACATATGTATGCCATGTATAAAAATAACCCCCCCAAAAATACGTATGCATTTTAACATATAATTTCTGTATGCATCTTCACTTACAATGGAAGTTCACTATTTAAAATATTTGAAGGACATTAGAAAAAATTTGGAGAAATAAATTAAATATTTTTGGAAACATTTTTTTTTTGTTTCCCCTTGATTGTACCAAGAATTAATACTTTCTAGAACTAAAGTTTTTTTCCTTCCTTTGTTTCAGTGCCTGAATGCAAGAGACGTTTTGGCGAAATAATACGCGCCGCCTACGCACGCTCCATTGCGACGCCTACAAAACTAAGCACTGGGCGGAACAAGTTTTATGGATTACTATTTAGCAAAGGAAATGAAGTTTTTTAGAACCCCATCTACCAAAACAAGTGGCTGCCATTGACACAGCAAGAGACGAACCTATACGAACTGAACACTCATCTGAAGCAGCGCAAAATAATGGCCAAACTAATGCGAATAATAACTCTGAAGCGGGCGCAAATACTGACGTTCATGATATGAAGAATACGCACACTAATGAAACTTATTTCCCTGGTGGATGCCCATCTAATTGACAAAAATGGACGAACAGAGTTTACGAGATTTGAAGCAAATCATTTTTTTTTGGAAAAAAAAAAAAAAGCAAACCCCGGAAACTGGAACAAATTGTTGATGTTAGAAAATAACTAATTAAAACGAGCTGTCCTCATTCATACAACCGCCACTAGTAGTTTACCATCAAGGACGAACCAGAGTTATGGCTATTGACTATTTACAGTATTAACATACATATATATAACATTTGTTGGCCCCTTGTAGGCCGGTACTAACACAATTACTAATTTAAGATTGAAATTTAACTGTATTCAACAATTAACACCAACAATAAACGCAGGTAATTTCCCATTATTTACTTCGAATGCCTTTTAATTGGGAATTTCGTCATATTTTGAGCATTATGAGTTAACAGCAGGCAACAACAAAAACAAACCACTCAATTGGTGGAAGTTCTGCTTACGATGTACTTAGAAATTAAAAGTTTTGTTTCTGAAAATATTTTGTTTACTTATTTGACTTTAATTTCATGACATTACTAGTTTGCCTTTAATTTCATGAAGGTATATACCTGAATAAGATATATAAATACCCACAAAGGGAAAGTCAAGAGGCTCTAAATGTTACATACATATATATATATTATATATATATATAGAAATGTACAACGTGCTGGAAGTGCTTTACGTGAGTACCTGCCAGCGACGGCCTAACCTCACCGTGCTTATCTAGAATGGACATTGCTCAGTACACTGCGTTTGATCAGCGCCCCAAAGTATAAACGCTACCCTTCGTACCAGGTTTAACGTCTCTGGTAAGAAGCTTGTAACTTTTGCTACTATGACAGCAGGGATCTATAAATGTACAGTGATGTCCTTCTGGCGCGTCCATCTGTTAACATATATCCGCGCTAGTCCCTCCATTTAGAGGCCACTTATTTTGTCGACGACATCCAATACCGGACTACTATAACATATACATAGGCGGCATACACACCGAACGATCTTAGCCATGTGCTTGTGTGTAGCACTTTTTTCATTTGACGAAACATTTTCAAGGAAATTCGGCAGGGGTTATTGATAAGGCTATCCTTCTGAACTTGTCCCGATTCAATATAGTATATAGCGCCATACCAAACTAAGCGATCATAATAAGATATTTTGCTTGAAACTTGCATGTATGAAAGGTGTTCCAGCTTCGGTCCAAATAAAGTTAAAGCTTCTTTGTTTTATAGTTTTTTTATAATATTTTGCTTCCTTTTATCCCTTTTTTATTTATTTTTGAATATATTAACAATGTTTCTTTATTTGTTTTCATTGTTGTCTGTTTTTTTTTGTTCACCTAACGGTAGTATGTATCATCTAAAACTAAGCGACATAGATAAAGGATTATTCTTCTTTATCTGCGTAGACCACTTTTGCGGTTATAGCCGAGTTAACAACAGCGCCGACAGTCAGTGTTCTAATGGTCGCACGGTGGCGCCAATTGGAGAATTTCCAAGCGAACGCCAGGTCCTTCTCCACCTGGTCTTTCCAACGGAGTGGGAGGTCTTCCTCTTCCTCTGCTTTCCCCTGTGGGTACTGTGTCGATCACTTTCAGAGCTGAATTGTTTTCGACCCTACTTACGACATGAGAGGACTTTTCTTTTCCAATTGCCTACTTTAGTCCGAAGTAGCTTCTTTTAGCAGGAGATACTCTGCGTTAGATTTCGAGGCTGACATTGTTAACAGTGATATGAGAACTAAGTCGCGAGTACGACGACTGACTTCGTTTGATAACTGGCTTTGCTTCCTTATCAAGTCTGGAAAAGACAGAACTAACGACGCGGCTGTTGAGGCTAATGATATCAATATCATAGTCATACCCCCAGCAGTTGTACGCTCTTATCGAGAATTATAACTGCTCAATTAATGTGTTTGTAGCTTTGATTATTATTCTCCAGCGGTAGACTGTCTGGAAATCTCGTTTAGTCTCGAACGGTACGGTGGGTCCTTGCCGATTTTGACCGCGATTTTGGCATTGCTCAAACGTCTTGTAACACAGCCGTAACGAAGTGATGGCGGTTCCCAAAGAAAGTGCACAAACCTATTGAAGGGATTTTTCGCCTTCTCACTTTAGCCCGCTTTCAAACTAATTTTTTTGGCTACCCAGAGGAAACCTTGGTCTAGGACCATAAGTCGTGAGCCGCTTGATCCATATGTAAAATAATCTCTTCTGGCCACTCCCACAGTGAATGGTATTTTCCTCGTATTCGTATATCTTCCTGTGCTGCCAATCACAGATAGTGTGTTTGGAAAGATGAGATTTTAACCAAAAAAAATTATTTGACGTGTGTACTAAAAGAAGCTCGATGTTTGGCAACCACATGAATTGGTCAGTGAAAATTGTAATTGACCGAATTAACATCTGCGAATTCTTTGTTGAAACGAAATGAAATCGAACCCTTTCTGAAGCGATGGTAACAGGAGCCGAAGAGTGGATTATATAACGACAATTATACGTGCGAAAAAAACCATGGCCCAAGAGTGGTGGAAACTGAATAAATGGTCCGCCAAGCCAGGAATAGATGCTCCGAGCGGTTATGCTGAGTGTTTTGGTGGGATTGGAAAAGCGCATCCAATATGAGTGGAAAAAACGGCCAGATTTGATTAACAGAAAGACTTTCGTCCTTCTATCAGGACCGGACACACATTCTTGATACCCTCGGCAAAAACTGGGAGAGCTTGGCCTGGGAAGTTTTGATGCATCAGGCATACTCGTATAGCCCTTGACCTTGTACCATCGGACTACCATTTGTTTCGGTCAATGCAGAACTCCTCAATCTCAAGTCCATAGAATATCAGAGTTTCAAACCCAAACAGCACTTATTGCTTTTAGGCTTTTTAGCTCGTTGCACTTATTCTCTGTTTCCTTTTTTTGTTTTTGTATTTTGTTTGAGGGCAAACTTATATAAATATTAATTGCTGATGCATGCTGACCTAGACTTACACGAACAACTATTGAATGACTAAACTTATATCTTTCCGAAGTATAAATAATTCATTGTGCAGATCAATTAAGCAAAAAATTCGTTTATGAATTAATTATTTAATAGTTTCTTATAAAGTTACAGCTTATATTATATATATATGTATATAATATGTATATGTATATGCCGCAGTGGCGTAGGTAGCGGTCGATTTATATACTTAATATCGAAGATAATTTATACGAATAAACGTTTGTTCAACCACCTCAAAAAACTTGTAGGTAGGTAGATAAACCTATGCACCGCAGTTTTCCTGGTACGAAGCATGATTTATTATTCATTCTCGGTATAAAAGTATATGGAATTTCTATGACGATTCCAGTATTTTGCTTTATTATAAAGTACGGAGAAAAAACCAGATATATAAAATAGTTAATAGATTAATAGATGGTTAAACAATTATATAAATAACACAGCAGACTAGAAATTTCAGTTCAGTTGAACACTTATAGCGAAGCTAAACGGAACTAATGGAAGTAACTAAACAGAATCTTTAGAGTACAGCACATTTAAAAACAATTTGGCAAGAAATGTTTTGAAATTTTGGTCAATTCTACAATTTGATAATTTTCAAAGAAAAACTTTAAAGAGTAAAAGAGCCGTAATCCTGGATTCAAACGCTTTGTAGCATGAAAGCATGCTTTCTAAACATTATAACCGCCTTATGGAAGAGCACGTACGGATATAAACAACAAAAAGACTTTCAAAGAAGATAAAAAAATTATGTAATTTGGTGGCGCACAATCCGCCCCCCCCCCCAAGCTGTACGAACAAAGGGACACAAGGGTTATGGTCAAAAAGGCTACAGATTGAGGCATGGCGCACGATTGCGGTCTCGTTGGAGAAGTCCGTGAGTTTGACAAAACGCGGAAATGCCCAGTACCGCACAACGGTACAATCTCTGCACAAATTGTTCAGATCGAACTTCTGTAGCTTACGGCTATCATACAAGCTGAAATCAAGTTTTCTTGTGTGGAAAAAAAACCAAAATTTTTTTATTTGTGTAGGGGAAAATTATAGCTTCGGTTCAACGTTCAAGCTTAAAAAATTTTATGGTTGCAATAATTTATTCTCTTATTAAAATTGCTTACTGATTTGAGTGTCTCCATGCAAGGACTCGTTTGGGAAAACTGCCTGCTGAGTAACATCGCCTAGCTACGTTCCCCTTTAAAGCCGATAAGGGAACAGCGTGGGTCGTAAACTTTCCATTTAAAGAAACCGCGGTTGCCGCAGAAAATAAAGACCTCAGCAACAAACATTTTTTTGAAATTCTACGGTGCTACCTG